>NW_026511987.1:51652-263598 GCF_027579735.1 Bombina bombina
ATTTTACACAGTGATTGGTGAGCTCAGAGCACAGGCTCATTTGCATCTATCCCTAACTGGCCACAGGTTGTTTAAGAGGTGTATCCCTGAACAAATCCTGATTTGCAAAACAAAATGACAAGTGTTAAAGGATTCTAAAACATTTATTTTGCAATGCAGTGCTTACCTGCTGCTGTTATGAGGTTAATGCCCCTTTAATATCTACCATAACATTTTGCTAAAAGACTACATCTCTGTGCCATTTTTCCCCTTTATCTAATTAACATTGATATCTCTAGGAACTGTATCTTAAAGGGACTAAAAACTTTCTTTCACAATTCAGATAGAGAATACCATTTTAAACAACTTTCCAATTTACCTATATTATCTGATTGCTTTATTTTCTTGGTATCCATTGTTGAAGAAACAGCAATGCATATCGGTAAGCCAATAACAAGAGGCATAAATGTGCAGCCACCAGCAGCTCCTGAGCAGCTCCTGAGCCTACCTTGCTATGCTTTTTCAACAAAAAATATGAAGCGAACAAAACAAATTATCTAATAGTTAAAGTAAATTGGAAACTTGTTTAAAATGATATGCTCTCTCTGAGTCATGAAAGAAAACAAGAAAATTTATGCTTACCTGATAAATGTATTTCTTTTTTTGACACAATGAGTCCACGGATCATCTTAATTACTAATGGGATATTCACCTCCTGGTCAGCAGGAGGAGGCAAAGAGCACCACAGCAGAGCTGTTAAATAGCTCCTCCCTTCCCTCCCACTCCAGTCATTCGACCGAAGTTAGGAAGAGAAAGGAAAAGCCAAGGTGCAGAGGTGTCTGAAGTTTACAATAACCCACAACTTGTCTAAAAGAACAGGGCCGGATCAGGTAAGCATACATTTTCTTTTTCTTTTTTTAAGACACAATGAGTCCACAGATCTTAATTACTAATGGGATTCAATACCCAAGCTAGAGTACACAGATGATACGGGAGGGACAAGACAGGGAACCTAAACGGAAGACACCACTGCTTGAAGAACCTTTCTCCCAAAAACAGCCTCAGCCGAGGCAAAAGAGTCAAATTAGTAAAACCTTGAAAAAGAGTGAAGAGAGGACCAGGTTGAAGCCTTGCAAATCTGTTCTACAGAAACTACAGCTTTGAATATCCATGAGGAAGCAACAGCCCTTATGGAATAAGCAGCAACTCTCTCGGGAGGCTGCTGTCCAGCAGACTCATAAGCAAAACTTATTATGCTCCTTAGCCAAAAAGAAAAAGTATCCAAAGCTCTCTGTCCCTTACGTTTTCCCAAGAAAACAAAAAACAAAGAAGACTGGCGAAAATCCTTAGTCTCCTGTAAATAAAACTTTAAAGCACGGACCATGTCCAAATTGTGCAGTCGTCTCTTAAGACACGAGGAAAGAACAACAATCTCCTGATTTATTTTCTGATCAGAAACAACCTTAGGAAGAAATCCTAATTTAGTACGTAAAACTACCTTATCTGAATGGAAAATAAGGTAAGGTGACTCAAACTGTAACTCAGAGCTACAAGGAATAAAACTTTCCAAGAAAGTAACTTAATATTTAAGGAATGCATAGGCTCAAACGGAACCTGAAAAACTTTGAGAACTAAATTAAGACTCCATGGAGGAGTAACTGATTTGAACACAGGCCTGATCCTAACCAAGGCCTGACAAAATGATTAAACATCTGGAACATCCGCAAGACGTTTGCGTAACAAAATAGACAAGCCCTTTACCAAGCCCTCTTGGAGAAAAGACAAAATTCTAGGAATCCTAACCCTACTCCATGAGTAGCCCTTGGATTCACACCAATAAAGGTATTTGAGCCAAATTTTATGGTACATCCTTCTAGTCACAGGCTTACAAGCCTGAATCATAGTCTCTATGACCGAATCAGAAAAAAACCCTCGCTTGGATAAAATTAAGCGTACAATCTCCAAGCAGGCAGCTTCAGAGAAACTAGAGTTGGATGAAGTAAGGGTCCCTGAATCAGAGGGTCCTTCCTCAACGGAAGTCTCCAAGGCGGTATAGAGATGCCATCTCCACCAGATCCGCAGACCAAATCCTGCGAGGCCAAGCCGGAGCTATGAGAATCACCGAAGCCCTCTCCTGTTTGATTCGAGCAATTACCCGAGAAAGAAGAGTAAACTAAGGGAATAGGTATGCTAGACGGAAGATCCAAGGGATCGCCAGAGCCTCTATCAGTTCCACCAGGGGTCCCTGGACCCCGACCCTTATCTTGGGAGCATGGCATTTTGAGGACGCCATGAGAACCAATTCTGGTTGACCCCACCTGAGAACTATGCTTGCCTGCTCAGGAAATCCGCTTCCCAATTATCCACCCCTGGGAAGTGTAATGTCGATAGGTATCAAGAGTGGACTTCTGCCCACTGGAATATTTTGGCTACCTCTGTCATCGCTAAGGAACTCCTCGTTCCTCCCAGATGAGTGATGTAAGCCACTGAAGATGAGTTGTCCGACTGGAACCTGATAAACTGGACCGTGGCTAACTGTGGCCAGGCCAGAAAAGCATTGTAGATCGCTCTCAGCTCCAGAATGTTTATAGGAAGAACAGACTCTAATTGAGTGCAAATGCAAACTCCCTGAGCCTTCAGGGAGCCCCAGACTGCTCCCCACCCCAGAAGGCTGTTGTCTGTTGTCACAATCACCCAAGATTGTCTGCGAAAGCAGGTCCCCTGGGAGAGATGATTCAGAGACAGCCACCATTGAAGAGAGGCCCTTGTCCCCTGTTCCAGAATTATTCGAGGAGACAAGCCTGTGCATGCTTAGCTGCAGAGGTCTGAGATAAAACCGAGCAAACTGAATGATGTCCATTGCCGCCACCATCAGCCCGATTACCTCCATACACTAAGTCACTGAAGGCCGAAGAGTGGACTGAAGGACTCAAAAAGTATCGATAATCTTCAATTTCCTGACTTCTGTGAGAAAAATTTTCAATGATCTGGAATCTATTATGATTCCCAAGAACGTTACCCTTGTGCTTGGGACTAAGGAACGCTTTTCCAAATTTATCTTCCACCCATGAGATCGCGGGAAGGATAACACCCTGTCCGATTGATATCTTGCTTGCTGTAAGGATGGCGCCTGGATAGGGCGCCACTGCAATGCCCCGTAACCGAAGCACCGCCAACAGCGATCCCAGAGCCCTTGTGAAAACTCTGAAGCTGTGGCAAGACCAAAAGGAAGAGCCACGAACTGGAAGCGTTTGTCCAGAAAGGCAAACCTTAGAACTTGTGAATGGCACATGAAGTTACGCTGAATCAACCACAGATAGTCACAGCACTAATTGGTTACCCTTGAATCAAGCGTACATGTAACATTGTATTTTCGGCGTTGTCACTCCACACCTCACAGCAAGGTAAAACAGCAGATGCATATGTTATAAAGTACACTCACTTTATTTCCAAGTGGTCTCTAGTTGTCAGATGGTTAGCCGGAAAACCTATCAGGATCACACTATCCAGTGTTTTACTTCACCTCTGCACCCGAAGCTCTACTGACAAAGTACTTCTCGCTCTCCAGTCCTCTTCTGGGATATGACGCTATGCGCCCGGTCTCATTCCCAGCTGATGCCTGGTAGCCCAATAGCAGTTCAAAGTCGATATCTCACATTCAAAGAAAATCCAATGCTAGAACGGCTACTTACAGGACATCATTTATTCATAGAAAGTTAAAAGTTAAACCAACGAGGGCATAAATACAACAAGGTAGATTAAAAACAAAGACATGTGGCACGTTTCGGGTAACCCGTACTCACAGATAGTGGAGGCGGGTGTACCTTGATAGTTATACCTTTAGTAAAGTAGAGTTGCACCTGGTGCTGATCTTTCGCCTAAACACTAGAGGACAGTTGATTTAAAGACACAGTTCATTTGAAGCCAAACTATCCTAATATAAGATAATTGATTACTGATATTATTTATTAACCGCTAAATTTATATTTACAGATGCAGCAAATGATGAAAATGACATAATAAAACATGTAACTTCAGATGAGGATATAAATTGCTGTAGAATCACCCAATTCATATATTATATTATACAATTTCCCATATAAAGCATAGAAACATAGATAGAAATATAAATAACTGTATAGTTACCTGATACATATATTTATGGTTATAGCTGTGCAGATGGTATATAATATGTTAATTTACAGTGTTTACCTGTAAAGCAACAAAGGAGAAATATAAATCATAATAATAAACCTCATAAGCTGACAAGTAATATGACAAAGTACCATCATGTATATATAAAACAAAAAATCTCTGTATATATGAATTGCTCATTGATTATTTTTAGTATGTTACTCATGATATTATTTGTAGTATATTAAATGTGAGATTTTATTTATATTTATAGTGAATTACTGAGGATATAATTTATATTTATTATTTTAGTAGATATAGGCATTACTCCAGATAAGTGTGGCTTATATATATATATATATATATATACACATACTAGAAGGAGTATAAAACAAGAATGGCAAATAATAATGTAAAAAATACGATGTAATATATGTGGATAAAAAGGGAAAGGGATTACTAAAGAAAATATATATATACACTACAGTTAGCGTTCCCAGTGGTTCATGATGTCATACATCGAATTAAAACCTTTAGGATACCTTGTCTCTAATTTAAATATCCAAAATGCTTCTCTACGGTATAATTCTTTTTCCCTATCTCATCCTCTTGTGGGATTTTTAACCAATTCAATAGCTTGCCATCTTAGTGTATCCACTGATTGACTATGTTTGTAAATAAAGTGTGTCGCTAGAGCTGAACATTCTTTTTTACAGTTTATATTACTTAAGTGTTCTCGAATGCGAGACCTCACCTCCCTGGTGGTGAGGCCTACATACTGCAATTTGCATTCGACACAAGAGATAAGGTAAACAATGTAGCACATACTGCAATTAATACATTGCGAAGTCTCAAAAATGTTATCAGTACGATAAGATTCGAAATGTGTGCTAACTAGAATATTTTCACAGGATTTACATCTAGAGCTTCCACATCTGTATGTGCCCTTATGTGTTAACCAGCTACTGCCCCTTATGTGTTAACAGCTACTGCCCCTGTTTGGTTTGGGGAGCACTGTGGGAGAACGGATATTTCCCAATGTTGTACTTCTCCTATAGGAGAATCTTTAACCATTGCCAACAATTTTCTTAAGCTTGGTATCTGCTAAGAGTATTGGCATATGCTTCCTTACAATTTTGCAAATGTCAAAATATTGGTCACTATAGCTAGTGACAAAAGTGACCTGTGGTTTTCTATTACTCTTGCTATCGGTGGGGCCAATCTTATCTTTTAGAAGCTCTTCTCTGGGAATACTTTCTACTTCTTAACGTACTTCAGAAATAGTTTTAGTCTTATATCCCCTCTGTAGTAAATCACAGCTTAATCTCTCGCATTCCTGCAAGTAATCATCCTTCTTGGAGCAATTCCGTTTCTTTCGGACAAATTGCCCCTTTGTAATTGCTCGAGCCGTATTTTTTGGGTGGTTGCTTATACTATGCAAGAGATTATTTTTAGCCATTGGATTTCGGTAAGTGCGAGTTTCGATAATGTTATTATCAACATTAGCAGACAATGTAACATCCAAGTAATTAATCTTGGTATTGTGGAACTCCATAGTGAATTGGATACCTATTTCATTGGAGTTGAGATAATCCAAAAATAACAGCGCTTCTTCATGGGTACCATTTCATACAAAAATCAGGTCATCAATAAATCTCTTATAGAGAGATATTAATGAGCGGAACCTGTTTCTATCTCCAAAGATGTGGGACGCCTCCCACCAGCCCAAAAACAAATTAGCGTAGGAATGGCGCAAATTTCGCTCCCATGGCCGTCCAACATCTCTGGAGATAGAAGGAAGATTCAAATTCAAAGTAATTTTGTTCCAACAAATACTGAACAACCTCTACAAAGAAGTTAACCGGATTGGAATCAAAATTCGTTGCTGTGGTAAGGAAATATTTTATGGATTCCAACCCCCATTTATGGGGAATGGATGAGTAAAGCGAAACCACATCAATGGTGATCCAGCTGTGGGTCTCATCCCACTTAAAGTCAGATAGCAAATTCAAAAGATGTTTCGTATCTCTGAGATAGCTCCACAGCTGGATCACCATAGGCTGTAGAACGCTATTGACCCATTCTGAAAGGGGCTCCAAGGCTGACCCTATGCCTGAGACTATAGGTCTGCCCTTGATGTCATCTAGGGACTTATGGACCTTGGGGAAAATATGAAAATCTGGAGTTTTTGGATGTGGGACACATAAAAAGCTTGCTGTCCTTTTATCTATGTAACCCTTTTCAACTCCCTCATCTACAAGGGACCAAATCTGTTCTTGTACCCGAGTTTTAGGATTACCTTGTATTTTTATATATGTTTTCCCATCATTTAGCTTTCTTAGGCCTTCTGATATATAGTCCTCCTTTTTGAGAACGACCGTGATTCCCCCTTTATCCGATTTCCTGATCACTATGTGTTGGTTTGCCTTAAGCTCATCCACAGCTCTCCTCTGAGCTATCGTGAGGTTTGACCTAGATGGTCCCTGATGTGAGTGTAACACTGTTAGTTCCTTCTCTACACTTCTGTGGAACATCTCCAGTACCTCACCTCTACTCTGTATAGGATAAAAATGTGATTTTGCTGTTATAGATTCAGTTAGAGGTTGATTAACTGGATGATGCTCCACAGAAGAATCAACGTTCTCACAAATAACAAGATCCTCCAGATCTCTAACTGCACAAATGTCTTCAAAGTTTAATTCAGAATCCGCTGACACCAAATTATCCTGGCTAGTTGGTATAATATTGTCAGAAAAGTAAAAAAATGCCTTTTCAATGTTAAATTTCTCACAAAACCATTTAAATTAATAAGTGTATTAAATAAATTAAATTTACAAGAGGGTACAAATCACAGACCTAGATTAAGTACACCATATTGATTGTCAGTAAGTTTGACTCCAGACACATTAATCACATTGCCCACTATCTCTATTTGTCTGCCATTAGAATTCAAATAGCTCTCTTTACTCAATTTTTGTTGGCTCTCAATTGATAGCGATTTTTGCTTATTGAGCCTCTTCCTGATCCCCCCCTTCGTGTCTTTCTTGGGGGAGGTAAAAAACCTGCTCCATACTTACATTGCTTTCTAGATCTTCTGGACAACCACCTACAGCTAGTGATTGTTTATTACTCTCTGCTCTGTTTGAAATGTTAGAGTATTTCTTAGCTGGATCTATTTGATTCACTTTATTTTGATTTTGACCTCCTCTACCTCTAGTGCTGCCTCTAGTAGAGGAACTATAAACTGATCCTCTACCTCTATTAGTTTGAATATACTGAGCATCCTCATAACAACCAACATTCACATTGTTTTTGTTAGATTTCAAAATGGAAGGCTTGTTGTTCTTATTAGCCTTATGATAGTCATTACTTTGTCTTGTCTGATCAGGATCTTGCTCTTCTATTGGAGCTTGGCATGTTTGATCATCTTCTCCTGATTCAGCTTCTGTGTCCAAGAAATTTTCTTTTTTATAATGTCCATGATCTTCTTTTTCTTTATCCGCTGTGTTTGTGTTAACTCTCTGTCTTGAGCGGGATCTAGAACGCCATCTTCTGGTTCTCCTGTTTCCTTGTCTATTTAGTTGGAATCTTTCCTTCTTTTTCCACACAAATACTTGGTTGTTAGAATAATCATCATGATCACTGAGGTATTTGGAATGTTTAACCTCAATAATTTCCTTTTTGGTATCTTCTACCGTGACTTGTAGAATTTCATCCATCTCTTTGCAATCAGGATCATGGGTATGGGCATCTAAAGATATTTGAAGGTTCACAATTTTGTTCCTCGTTTTAGTTAATTCTGCAGCTTTAAATTTTATGACCAGTAACAATAATTTGATTAAACACTCCGCCAGGACACTGTTCCACTCTTTGATGTACTCTTCATCCACAACCTCAAATGTAGGATATTTATTGAGGCGGAGTCCTCTTGGTATCATATTCAAATGGTGATATCTTTCTAGAGTCCATTTGTCTATTTTAAATCTAGCTTCTTTAATTTTTAAATTCTCCATTTCTAGAAATAAATCACCCAAGGCTGACTGTGTCCTGCTTGTGGAGAATATATTCTCAAATTCAGTGCTCTCAAGATCTTTATCAAAAGCTCTATCTAAAGAGTAATACATTGTGGTTAAACCTCTTGTTTCCATAGTTAGCTGCAGATAATGAGCTTGAAGAAGGGTTAATTTATACTATTATCCTGAACCCAAACTATCTTACTTGTCAGCTTATGAGGTTTATTATTATGATTTATATTTCTCCTTTGTTGCTTTACAGGTAAACACTGTAAATTAACATATTATATACCATCTGCACAGCTATAACCATAAATATATGTATCAGGTAACTATACAGTTATTTATATTTCTATCTATGTTTCTATGCTTTATAATTATTAATTATATTGTATAATATAGTATATGAATTGGGTGATTCTACAGCAATTTATATCCTCATCTGAAGTTACATGTTTTATTATGTCATTTTCATCATTTGCTGCATCTGTAAATATAAATTTAGCGGTTAATAATATCAGTAATCAATTATCATCTTATATTAGGATAGTTTGGCTTCAAATGAACTGTGTCTTTAAATCAACTGTCCTCTAGTGTTTAGGGGAAAGATCAGCACCAGGTGCAACTCTACTTTACTAAAGGTATAACTATCAAGGTACACCCGCCTCCACTATCTGTGAGTACGGGGTTACCCGAAACGCGTCCTGTGTGAGGGGATGTGTGCCACATGTCTTTGTTTTTAATCTACCTTGTTGTATTTATGCCCTCGTTGGTTTAACTTTTAACTTTCTATGAATAAATGATGTCCTGTAAGTAGCCGTTCTAGCATTGGATTTTCTTTAAATGTGAGACATGAAGTTACGCGTCCTATAAATCCACTGTTGTCATAAATTGACCCTCTTGGATCAAAGAAAGAATGGAACGAATAGTTTCCATCTTGAAGGGCAGAGCCCTAAGAAAATTCTTTAGACTCTTGAAATCTAAAATGTGGTCTGAAGTTTCCCTCTTTTTTGGGAACCACAACCTGATTGGGATAAAAAAAACCAGACCCTGTATCTGTATTGGAACTGGAACAATCACTCCCAGGTCTGAGAGGACTCTTACGCAGTGTAAGAACGCCTCTCCTCTTGACTGATCTGCAGATAATCTTGAAAGCAGAAACTTGCCTCCGGGAGGAAAACTTTTGATCGAACCCAAGCCTGAGCGACGACGGAAGTCTGCCAGCTACAAGATCCGATCCCGGATCGGGGGCATGTCCTTCATGCTGTCTTTGATTCAACAGCAGGCTATTTAGAGATTGATTTTTTTTATTTTTTTATTTTATAATTCTTTAAATTTTCAAAAGAGATTATTTCCGTCAAGCCAGGTCCCAACAGGGTCTTCCCCTGGTGAGGAATCACTAAAAGTTTAGACAGAGCATATATCCGTAGAACAAGGCTCTAACCATGAGGCTCTGAGAGCTGGAACAGAGAAACCTATGCTCCCAGTTTGAAAACTTGAAAGAAAGAATTTGAAATAAAAGGATTAGCCAATATGAAAGCTTTTATCCTATCCTGGATTTTATACAGAGTTTCTGACTTAGTAGCATCAGACAACGCATCAAATCAATATGCCGTCGCACTAGTGACAGTAACAAAATACACAGCTGGTTGCCATTGTAAGCCCTGGTGGACATCCCTTTTCTAATTTTTTCCATAGAATTTTTAAAGAAAAACCAACTATCCTCTAAGGGTATAGTAGTTCTCTTCGCTAAGCCGAAACTACTCCTTCCCCCCTAGGGAATGTCTGTCCAGCCTCCTTAACAGAGTTGGCTATGGGAAACAGATTTGTAAATATAGGGAATGCGTCCATCCTTATAATTAACTGGACGCACTAATATAGATGGCACCTGAAAAGTCTTTACTGGACGTACTATGTCGGGGTCGCCTGGGATAGTTAAAACCTCCTAAAGTAACAATTCTATCTGAGTCTGAGTTCTCTCTCAGATAATCCCAAAGTATATTCCTCCTTCAGTAACAGGGAGGAACCATTCGGAATAGAAACTGCTGAAATAATTCCTCTAGTAATGTTTTCTACCTCATGGGAAAAACATATAAAGCATCATAACTCCGAGTGGAGTGTGAAAGGAAGCGCAAGGCACTGCATGTGGGCCATAAAATTTTGTGGGACAACTTGACCATTTTCAACAGACTCCTAAACAGCAATCGCCGTAAAGGGAGTAGGTTCAGAAAAAAATAAAATAAATAAATAAATAAAATTTACACATAAAAAGGTTACCGTCACCTTAAATCCTAAAAGTAACTTTATTTTTGTGTGCTTTTGTTCCATCCCAAGTCACAAAGGATGAATTAACAAACAAACAGCTGAAATTATTTTAATAAAATTAACAGATATAAACGTTACTGTCTCTTTAAATTTTAAACTGTAAGTTTTTATTTTTGTGTGCAGAAAAGAGTTAGATTAGCACACAAGTATCATAGCACCTACGTACACCTCCGATAAACCTTGCTGAGGTGATCTATCAGTACTTAAATTCACACTTAGAACTTCATATTTCCTAACAACATGACCTAGTTCCCAAGCAGAACAGGAGTGCAGTCCTTCATTTGTATTCTGTATCGAACAAAACATTTTCCCACATCTTACAGAGAAAAATAACACTGCTGATTCCTAATAAGGAGAAACTGCTTTATTTGTCACTGCACAACTTCCTCTTGCGCAGTGAACACTTTCAGCTCTCCGGAAGAGAAGGGGAAAAAGGCGCGCTATGTAAAAGCCATCTCCCCAAGGACCGCCCATCGTGGGCGTTAACCATACAGGAAACTCCCGGTCGGCACAATGTGTATGTACCCGCCGGGAAAAGTGACCAATGCACAAGTAAAAAGCTCCAATGCCTAATGAACAAATAAAGCGCCCATAAAAAGTCATGACAGAATAATTGTCTCCCGGTCAGCATGATAGTTTATATAACCGCCGGGAGATGAGGCCACTGTAACCGCTAGACTGGTTAAAGCCTAATAACAAGTGCCCAATTACGCTCGAAGAGAGCGATGTGATTACAGAGAGCACTGTCAGTACAGTAATCTCCCAGTCGGCTTGATTGTTTATGTAACCCGCCGGGAGATGAGGCCTCTTTAATCGTTAGCCTGTCCCAAAGCCTAATAATAAAGTGCCCAATTACGCTCAAAGAGAGCGATGTCAATCCAGTAATCTCCCAGTGGGCATGTTTGTATTATGCAACGTCCGGGAGATGTGATCAGTGTAACCATAAAATTGTCCCAATGTCTGTGACAATTGATTTGCGTGTAGCTGTCGAGTATAGTCTCCCAAATCTAAAGGAGAATTCATACCTGAGTAAAATAAAGAGCCCATATCTTTCACTAAGGGCTTCCCATTTACAATGTGAATGGCCAACTTCTTCTGAGTTCTTTTTTCTTTTAACCCTAGAAATAAAAAGCGGCACTTACCTCATAGTCTGCCGACAGCAAAGGCAGCTCCCAGGTTTGTGAAGTCCTACTCCTCACACGGACCTGAGGATTAAAAGAAAACACCGAGTAATATCCCTCAGATTTTTCCAGGTTAGGGCAGCAACAGTATATGGGAGGCGCAGTGAGAATTATGTCCCACAAGTTCCCATTGCTCTAAAGCCACCAAAAGCTCTACTGAGAAGACTGATATGGACTACGGCTACACCCCAGAACAAAGCAGCACTCTATGGCACTACTTTAAAAATAATAAACTCTTGATTGAAGAATCTAATCTAACACCTCACTTTACCTCTACCTATCACTAACGTAGGCAAAGAGAATGACTGGAGTGGGAGGGAAGGGAGGAGCTATTTAACAGCTCTGCTGTAGTGCTCTTTGCCTCCTCCTGCTGACCAGGAAGTGAATATCCCATTAGTAATTAAGATGATCCGTGGACTCAACGTGTCTTAAAAAAGAAAATTGGGTTTCATGTCCTTTTAACCCCTTAGTGACCAGACCATTTTTCAATTTTCTTACCGTTAAAGGACCAGGGCTATTTTTACATTTTTGCGTTGTTTGTGTTTAGCTGTAATTTTCCTCTTACTCATTTACTGTAACCACACATTATATACCGTTTTTCTCGCCATTAAACTGACTTTCTAAAGATATCACTATTTTCATCATATCTTATAATTTACTATAATTTTTTTAATAAAATGATGAAAAAAATTGAACACAAAAACACACTTTTCTTTCATGTAATTGGTAAGAGTCCATGAGCTAGTGACGTATGGGACATACAATCCTACCAGGAGGGGCAAAGTTTCCCAAACCTCAAAATGCCTATAAATACACCCCTCACCACACCCACAATTCAGTTTTACAAACTTTGCCTCCTATGGAGGTGGTGAAGTAAGTTTGTGCTAAGATTTCTACGTTGATATTCGCTTCTCAGCATTTTGAAGCCCGATTCCTCTCAGAGTACAGTGAATGTCAGAGGGATGTGAAGGGAGTATCACCTATTGAATGCAATGGTTTTCCTCACAGGGATCTATTTCATAGGTTCTCTGTTATCGGTCGTAGAGATTCATCTCTTATCTCCCTTTTCAGATCGACGATATACTCTCATATTCCATTACCTCTACTGATAACCGTTTCAGTACTGGTTTGGCTATCTGCTATATGTGGATGGGTGTCTTTGGTAAGTATGTTTTCATTTACTTAAGACATTCTCAGCTATGGTTTGGCACTTTATGTATTTATATAAAGTTCTAAATATATGTATTTTACTTATATTTGCCATGATTCAGGTTTCAGTATATTTCCTTTTGCAGACTGTCCGTTTCATATCTGGGAAATGTTTTAGGAAAAATTATTTCTTACCTGGGGTATAGTCTTTTTGCATTTGACTGTCATTTTAAATTTGTGTGCAGAATTAGGCTCGCAAGGGCGCAAAATGCCAAACTTTATTGCGTCATTTTTGGCGCAAGATTTTTTTGGCGCAAAGTTACGTTCGATGACGCAAATTCGTCATTTCCGGCGTCTTTGTCGATGCCGAGTCCTTTCACAAGGTTGCGTCTTCAATGACATGAGTGTGTCATTTCTGGATGTCTTCTGTTTGTGCGTCATTCTTGGCGCCAAATATTTTCATAATTTAAACCCCATTCCTATGTGCCTCTTGCCTTTTTTCTCTATCAGAGAGCTATGCTGTTGCATTTTTTTCCCATTCCTGAAACTGCCATATAAGGAAATTGATATTTTTGTTTTATATGTTGTTTTTTCTCTTACATTTTGCAAGATGTCTCAATCTGTTCCTGTCTCAGAAAACACTGTTGGAATCCTGCTGACTGATGACAGTTCTACCAAAGCTAAGTACATTTGTTGTAATCTTATGGAGATTATATATCCAGCTGTGGTTTGTAATAAGTTGCCATGATAAACTTTTACACGCAGAGAATGTGTCCATCAGTAATAATACATTGCTTGTTGCTGTTCTTTTAACATCTAATGTACAAGATATACCTGTGAATTTATAAGAATGTTTTGCTGATTCTATTCAGAAGGCTTTGTCTGCCATCCCGCCTTCTAATAAATGTAAAGGTCTTTTTAAACTTCTCATAAAGTTGATGAAATTTCAAATCACTGATAACATACTGAATTATCCTCCTCTGATGAGGATCTATCTGATTCAGAAGATCCTTCCTCAGATATTGACACTAACAAATCTACTTATTTATTTAAAATGGAGTACATTTGTTCTTTGTTGAAGAAGTGTTAATTATATTGATATTGAGGAGACTAGTCCTCTTGATTTTAAAGCTAGTAAATGTTTAAATTCTGTTTATAAACCTCCTGTGGTTATTTCAGAGGTTTTTTTCAGTTCCTGATGCTATTTCTGATATGATTTCTAAGGAATGGAATAGGCCTGGTACTTCTTTTATTCCTTCTTTAAGGTTTAAAAAATTGCATCCTTTGCCAGCAATTAGATTGGAGTTTTGGGAAAAAATCCCCAAAATTGATGGGGCTATCTCTACTCTTGCTAAACGTACTACTATTCATACAGAAGATAGTATTTCTTGTTAAGATCCTTTAGATAGGAAACTTGAATCTTATCTAAGGAAACCTTATATATTTCCAGGTCTTCTTCTTAGGCCTGCAATTTCTTTCGCTGATATTGCAGCTGCGTCAACATTTTGGTTGGAAACTTTAGCGCAACAAGTATCGAATCATGATTCGTCTAGCATTGTTAACTTGATTCAAAATGCTAATGATTTCATTTGTGATGCCATTTTTTGTTATCATCAAATGGATGTTAAATCTCTGTCTTTAGCTATTTTAGCTAAAAGAGCTTTGTGGCTTAAATCTTGGAATGCTGATATGACTTCTAAGTCCAGATTGCTATTTATTTCCTTCCAAGGTAATAAATAATTTGGTTCAGTTGGATTCAATATTTTCAACTGTCACTGGAGGGAAGGGAGTTTTTTGCCTCAAGATAAGATCTAAGGGTAAAATTTAAAGCTTCTAACCATTTTTGTTCTTAAATAAGGAACATAAACCTAATTCTTCCCCAAGGAATCCTTCTTCAATTGGAATAAATTCAAGCCATTTAAGAGATCAAAGTCAGTCCCTAAATCCGCATGAAGGTGCGGCTCTTATTCCAGCTCAGCTGGTAGGGGGCAGATTAAGATTTTTGTAAGATATTTGGATCAATTCCGTCCATAATCATTGGATTCAGAATATTGTCACTCTCACGCATTCCAGCAAACTCGGTAAAGGCTCAGGCTTTCCAGAAGTGTGTTTCAGACCGGGAGTTGTCTGGGGTAATCATGCCAGTTCCGTTTCAAGAACAGGGTCTGGGGTTTTATTCAAATCTATTCATTGTCCCAAAGAAAGTAATTTCCTTCAGACCAGTTTTGGATCTAAAAATTTTGAATCGATATGTAAGAGTACCAACTTTCAAAATGTTGACTAGAAGGTCGATTCTGCTTTTTGTTCAGCAAGGGCATTATATGCCAACAATAGACTTACAGGATGCATATCTTCATATTCCGATTCATCCAGATTGCTTTCAATTTCTGAGATTCTCTTTTTTAGATAAGCATTACCAATTTGTTGCTTTCCTTTTTGGCCTAGCGACAGCTCTAGGAATATTTTCAAAGATTCTTGGTGTCCTACTCTCTGTTATCAAAGAGCGGGGTGTTGCGGTGTTTCCTTATTTGGACGATATCTTGGTACTTGCTCAGTCTTTACGTTCTGCAGAATTTCAAACAAATCAACTACTGTTGTTTCTTCAAAGACATGGTTGGAGGATCAATTTACCAAAAAGTTCTTTGATTCCTCAGAGAAGGGTCACCTTTTTTAGGTTTCCAGATCGATTCAGTGTCCATGTCTCTAACAGACAAGAGACAAATTAAATTGGTTTCAGCTTGTCGGAAACGTCAGTCTCTATTATTCCGTTCAGTAGCTATGTGCATGGAAGTTTTAGGTCTCATGACTGCAGCATTGGACGTGATTCTCTTTGCTCGTCTTTATATGAGACCTCTCCAGCTTTGTATGCTGAATCAATGGTGCAGGGATTATACAAGGATATCACAATTAATATCGTTGAATCCCAGTGTTTGACTATCTCTGACTTGGTGGTTAGATCACCATCGTATAGTTCTAGGGGCCTCTTTGGTACGTCCAACCTGGACTGTGATCACAACAGATGCAAGTCTTTTCAGGTTGGGGAGCTGTTTGGGGATCTCTGACAGCACAAGGGGATTGGAAATCTCAAGAGGCGAGATTGCCACACAATATTTTGGAACTCCGTGCAATTTTCAGGGCTCTTCAGGCTTGGCCTCTGTTGAAGAGAGAACCGTTCATTTGTTTTTAGACAGACAATATCACAGCTGTGGTATATGTCAATTATCAGGGTGGGACTCACAGTCCCCTAGCTATGATAGAAGTATCTTGAATACTTTCTTGGGTGGAATCCAGCTCTTGTCTAATTGAGAAGCGGATTATCTCAGCCGTCAGACTTTACATCTGGGGGAGAGGTCTCTCCATCCAGATGTGTTTTCTCAGATTGTTCAGATGTGGGGTTTTCCAGAAATAGATCTGATGGTTTCTCATTTAAACAAGAAACTTTCTAGGTACCTGTCCAGGTCCAGGGATCTTCAGGCGGAAGCAGTGGTTGCATTGACACTTCCTTGGTGCTACCAACCTGCTTATATTTTCCCGCCTCTAGTTCTTCTTCCAAGAGTGATATCCAAAATCATCATGGAACAGTCATTTGTATTGCTGGCAGCTCCAGCATGGCCTCACAGGTTTTGGTATGCGGATCTTGTTCGGATGTCCAGTTGCCAACCTTGGCCTCTTCCATTTAGGTTGGATCTTCTGTTTCATGGTCCGTTTTTTTCCATCAGGATTTCAAATCATTAAATTTGAAGGTATAGGAATTGAAAGCCTAGTGCTTAGTCAGAGGTTTCTCTGACACAGTGATTAATACTATGTTACAGGCTCGTAAATCTGTTTCTAGAAGGATTTATTATCGAGTTTGGAAGAATTATTTTCATGGTGTTCTTTTCATAAATTCGCTTGGCATTCTTTCAGAATTCCTAGATTTTTTTCAGTTTCTTCAGCATGGTTTGGATAAGGTTTTGTCTGCAAGTTCCTTGTAGGGACAAATCTTTGCTTTTTCTGTCTTATTTCACAGAAAGATTGCTAAGCTTCCTGATTTTCACTGTTTTTAACAGGCTTTGGTTTATATCAAGCCTGTCATTAAATCAATCTCTCCTTCTTGGAGTCTTAATTTGGTTTTGTGGGCTTTACAGGCTCCTCCATTTGAGCCTATGCATTCTTTGGATATTAAACTACTTTCTTGGAAAGTGTTGTTCCTTTTGGCCATCTCTTCTGCTAGAAGAGTTTCCGAATTAACTACTCTTAATTGTGAATCTCCTTTCTGATTTTTCATCAGGATAAGGTGGTTTTGTGGACTTCATTTAAATTCTTTCCTAAGGTTGTGATTTCTAACAACATTAATAGAGAATTTGTTGTCCCTTCCTTGTGTCCTAATCCTAAGAATTCTTTGGAGAAATCCTTCCATTCTTTGGATGTGATAAGAGCTTTGAAATATTATGTTGAAGCTACTAAAGATTTCAGGAAGACTTCTAGTCTATTTGTTATCTTTTCTGGTTCTAGGAAAGGTCAGAGGGCTTCTGACATTTCCGTGGCTTCATGGTTAAAGCTTTGGTTTCATTCAGCTTATTTGGGGTCGGGTCAAGCCCCGTCTCAGAGAATTACACCTCATTCTACTAGATCAGTCTCCACTTCGTGGGCTTTTAAGAATAATCAGATTTGCAAAGCAGCAACTTGGTCTTCTTTGCATACATTTACTAAATTCTACCGTTTTTGATGTATTCGCTTCTTCGGAAGCAGTTTTTGGTAGAAAAGTTCTTCAGGCAGCTGTTTCAGTTTGATTCTTCTGCTTATGTTTTAAGTTTTTTCTTTTCATTTAATGAGAATTAACTTATATTTTGGATTGTGTATTTTTTTTTTTGTGAGAAATGGCTGTTTTTATTTTTAGCCCTCCCTCTCTAGTGACTCTTGCGTGGAGTTCCACATCTTGGGTATTGCTATCCCGTACGTCACTAGCTCATGGACTCTTGCCAATTACATGAAAAGAAAACATAATTTATGTAAGAACTTACTTGATAAATTAATTTCTTTCATATTGGCAAGAGTCCATGAGTTACCCCATACGTCACTAGCTCAGGGACTCTTGACAATTACATGAAAGAAAACATAATTTATGTAAGAACTTACCTGATAAATTAATTTCTTTCATGTTGGCAAGAGTCCATGAGGCCCACCCTTTTTGTGGTGGTTATAATTTTTTGTATAAAGCACAATTATTTAAAAATTTCTTTGTTGATGCTTTTTACTCCTTTCTTTTTCACCTCACTTCTTGGCTATTCGTTAAACTGAATTGTGGGTGTGGTGAGGGGTGTATTTATAGGCATTTTGAGGTTTGGGAAACTTTGCCCTTCCTGGTAGGATTCTATGTCCCATACGTCACTAACTCATGGACTCTTGCCAATATGAAAGAAATTCATTTATCAGGTAAGTTCTAACATAAATTATGTTTTTCTAACCTAATCTGTTACACATCTACAACCACCAAAAAACACCCAAGCTAAATAGTTTCTAAATTTTGTCCTGAGTTTACAAATACCCAATGTTTACATGTTCTTTACTTTTTTGCAAGTTAAAGGGCAATAAGTACAAGTAGCAATTTGCTATTACAAAACCATTTTGTTTCTTCTTCAAATTAGTGATAATTACATTGGAACACTGATTTCTGTCAGGAATCCCTGAATAACCCTTCACATCAGCGCTGCGGAATCTGTTGGCACTCTACAAATACCTGATAATAATAACATATATATATATATATATATATATATATATATATATATATATATATATATTAGTAGACAACCCAAAGTATTGATGCCACCATTTCATCATCATCCAATGCGATCAAATAAAACAAAATTGTTCACTTTTCACAAACTTTAGGTTTCTCACTGTAATTATTTACAAACAGCTTGTGCAATTAAGGCACACATGGTTGTAAATGCTTCTCTGGGATCCCCTTTGTTCAGAAATAGCAGACATATATGGCTTTGGCATTGCTTTTTGGTAATTAGAAGGCCACTAAATGCTGCTGCACCCCACACTTGTATTATGCCCAGCAGTTAAGGGGTTAAATTAGATAGCTTGTAGGGTTCATTTTAGCTTTAGTGTAGAGATCAGCCTCCCACATGACACATCCCATCCCCTGATCCCTTCCTGGCCCCCCTCAAATAGCTCTCTTCCCTCCCCAC
The DNA here is from genome assembly GCF_027579735.1 of Bombina bombina. Lineage (NCBI taxonomy): Eukaryota > Metazoa > Chordata > Amphibia > Anura > Bombinatoridae > Bombina > Bombina bombina. Next base: position 70,616 of record NW_026511987.1, read on the forward strand.
CTCACAATTGTCACAGCCATCTTAAGTACTGGCAGAAAGTCTGCCAGTACTAAAATAAAAGCCTTTTTTTTATATAAAATATTTTTATTTTGATATATTCTTCAGTGTTGGATCCCCCCTTAGCCCCAAACCTCCCTGATCCCCCCCAAACAGCTCTCTAACCCTCCCCCTCTAACTATTTGCCGCCATCTTGGGTACTGGCAGCTTAAGGACTCTAAGCTTGTCTGTAATCTCATTCAATGTAGCTGAGCTAATGGTCTCTTCCCAGAGACTCAAACCAGAATGCCGCCGCAGCCGTGACAGGCGCAATGCATGCAAGGGGTTGTAATATAAAACCTTGTTGAACAAACATTTTCTTAAGGTAACCCTCTAACTTTTTATCCATTGGATCTGAAAAAGCACAGCTATCCTCCACCGGGATAGTGGTGCGCTTAGCCAGAGTAGAAACTGCTCCCTCCACCTTAGGGACCTTCTGCCATAAGTCCCGTGTGGTGGCGTCTATTGGAAACATTTTTCTAAATATAGGAGGGGGTGAAAAAGGCACACCGGGTCTATCCCACTCCTTGTTAACAATTTCTGTAAGCCTTTTAGGTATAGGAAAAACGTCAGTACACGTCGGTACCGCAAAATATTTATCCAGCCTACATATTTTCTCTGGAATTGCAACCGTGTTACAATCATTCAGAGCCGCTAATACCTCCCCTAGCAATACACGGAGGTTCTCAAGCTTAAATTTAAAATTTGAAATGTCTGAGTCCAGTTTACTTGGATCAGATCCGTCACCCACAGAATGAAGCTCTCCGTCCTCATGTTCTGCAAATTGTGACGCAGTATCAGACATGGCTCTATTATTATCAGCGCACTCTGTTCTCACCCCAGAGTGGTCGCGTTTACCCCTAAATTCTGGCAATTTAGATAATACTTCAGTCATAACATTAGCCATGTCTTGCAAAGTGATTTGTATGGGCCGCCCTGATGTACTTGGCGCCACAATATCACGCACCTCCTGAGCGGGAGACGAAGGTACTGACACGTGAGGAGAGTTAGTCGGCATAACTTCCCCCTCGTTGTCTGGTGAAATTTTCTTTACATGTACAGATTGGCTTTTATTTAAAGTAGCATCAATGCAATTAGTACACAAATTTCTATTGGGCTCCACATTGGCCTTTAAACATATTGCACAAAGAGATTCCACTGTGTCAGACATGTTTAAACAAACTAGCAATGAAACTAGCAAGCTTGGAAAATACTTTTCAAATAAATTTACAAGAAATATAAAAAACGTTACTGTGCCTTTAAGAAGCACAAAGAAACTGTCACAGTTGAAATAACAATGAACCAAATTAGTTATAGCAACCAAATTTTCACAGTAAATGCATTAAGTTAGCAAAGGATTGCACCCACCAGCAAATGGATGATTAACCCCTTAGTACCCAAAAAACGGATAACAGATTAATATAAACGTTTTATCACAGTCAAAAGCACAGTCTCACAGGTCTGCTGTGAGTGATTACCTCCCTCAAAACTAGTTTTGGAGACCCCTGGGCTCTGTAGAGACGTCCTGGATCATGGAGGAAGAAATAGGAAGACTGTGACTGAATTTTTACTGCGCAAGAAAGCGCCAAAATAGGCCCCTCCCACTCATATTACAACAGTGGGGAAGCTCAGTAAACTGAATTTATTCATAAATAAACGACAGCCATGTGGAAAGATAATGCCCAAAAAGTTTTATCACAAAGTACCTCAGAGAAAAACAATTAACATGCCAGTAAACGTTTTAAAAATAAAATTATGAAATGATATTAATAAGCCTGCTGCTAGTCGCTTTCACTGCAGTGGGGGCTCAAATATAAATTAAATGTATACAGTATTTTCTTAGTGAAATTCCATTCCCCAGAAATACCTCAGTGTAAACATACATACATATCAGCCTGATACCAGTCGCTACTACTGCATTTAAGGCTGCACTTACATTATATCGGTATTAGCAGTATTTTCTCAGTCAATTCCATTCCTTAGAAAATAATATACTGCAACATACCTCCTTGCAGGTGAACCCTGCCCGCTGTCCCCTGTTCTGAAGTTACCTCACTCCTCAGAATGGCCAAGAACAGCAAATGGATCTTAGTTACGACCGCTAAGATCATACACAAACTCAGGTAGATTCTTCTTCTAATGCTGCCTGAGAAAAAACAACACACTCCGGTGCTGTTTAAAATAACAAACTTTTGATTGAAGAAATAAAAACTAATTTTAATAACCACAGTCCTCTCACACGTCCTATCTATTAGTTAGGTGCAAGAGAATGACTGGGTATGACGTAGAGGGGAGGAGCTATATAGAAGCTCTGCTTGGGTGATCCTCTTGCACTTCCTGTTAGGGAGGAGATATAATCCCATAAGTAATGGATGACCCGTGGACTGACTACACTTAACAGGAGAAAAGGGTATTGCACAATGCCTCAATATTGAGGCATCACTGCAATACCCTGAAAGTGGCTAGAAGTGATCCTTGGTCATTACGTTTTTCTAGGATGTACCCTGCACGTCCTTGGTCGTTAAGGGGGTAAAGCAGCATTCTAGTCAGATTAGAAACAATTTTTGAAAACACCTGTACTAACAAAAAATGCTTATTGTGTCAGATAGTAATAGCTTTTATTGTGCTCGCATTCAAAGACTGCGCTAATGACGCATAAGTTGTCAGTGATGAAGAAACCCTTGCCATTGCCAATGAAATATGTGTCATTTCAGTTTTGACTAAAGTGCCCCTGTAAATGTATAAATCTTAATTGTTACAACATTATTGTTACTCCAATGTATGCTGCATGACAACAAAGAACAGAGTTCTAAAACATATCTCAATATAAAAAATGGCTAAATTTAGACACTGTAATTCTCTAAAAGGTAAATGCACTATAGAACATCAAATTATTTTATTAAAACTGCATAATATACCTCACAATTCTAAATGTAAACAACAACATAGGAAAGCATAAGGTATACTTACCCTTTAAAATATAGTCTGTTAACAGTGTCGGCACTTTCTCACTGTCGTCCTTCATTGCACGAAGAACTAGTGATACGTAAGAAAGGTTAGAGATATTTTTTGTCAATATTTCTATTCATGTGTTATGATTATTTATATTTGCAAATTAAAGGTATAGCAACGGGGCTGATTATAGACCCCAAATATTGTAATCTGTATGTAAATTTTTAGAACAGAAACATAGAATTTGGCAGTAGATAAGAATCAAAAAGGTCCCTCAAGTGAACCCATATTACATGTTACTGTTTTCTCAGGATAGTCTTGACTTACTTTACAGTATCTGTGTTTACAACCTCAATTAGAAGTTTATTCCATGAATCCACCACCCTTTCTTTAAAAAAAAAAAAAGTTTCCTCACATTTCTCCTAAATCTGCTTACCCTCTAACTTAAGATTGTGACCCCTTGATTTGGCATTTGTTTTTTGCGGAAAATTCTTTCAGCTTCCACTTTCTTAAGTCCATTAATATATTTGAAGGTTTCTATCATGTCACCTCTTTCCCTTCTCTCCTCGAAGCTATACATATTTAGGTCATAGAGTCTTTCTTTTTATGTTTTAAATTTTAGACCATGTACCATTTTAGTAGCCCTACATTGGACAGCTTCTAGTTTATTTATATCTTTCTGGTCTCTAGAACTGTACACAATATTACAGATGAGGTGTTACTAGGGGGGATCTGTAAAGTGGCATTAGAACCTTGCTATTTCTGCTACTAATACCAATCCCAATGCAACCAAGTATTTGACAAGCCTTACTGACTGCACTGCTGCATTGTGTACCAAATTTTAAATCATCCAAAATAATTTCCAAGTCCTGTTACAAGTCCTGTAGTTACTGTCAGTAATGTATCATTAAGGCTATTTTTGGCCTTTGGGGATTTGTATCCTATATGCATAATTTTACTCTTGTTAATATTAAATTTCAGATCCAATTTATTTGCCGAGCCCTCCAGTTTTTTTTTTAAAAACACTGTTCATTTGATCAACCCCTCCTTGAACAACAACTCTGTTACAAATTTTTGTATCATCAGCAAACAAGCACGCCTTCCCCAGGAGCCCACATCCAATATCACTTATGAACATGTTAAACAAAACAGGCCCAAGAACAGACTCTTGGGGAACACCAATCGTAACTGATCCCTCATTTGAAACATCTGTTAAATCAGTCTCTATATAAAGGGAAACGAAAACCAAATGTTTTCTTTCATGATTCAGAGGGAGTATGTAATATTAAACAACTTTCTATTTTACTTCTATTGTCTAATTTGTTTCGTTCTCTCAACATCTTTTGTTGAAAATGATACCTAGTTAGGCTCAGGACCTGCTGATTGGTGGCTGCACACATATGCCTCATGTTATTGGCTCACCCATGTGCAAAGGTGTTTCTTCAACAAAGGAAACCAAGAGAATAAAGCAAATTAGATAAGAGAAGTAAATTGAAAATTCTGACAATGTGGAAAGGCTTAGAAAACTACCACGGAAGAGTCCCAAACTTCACCTCCTCTATTGACAGAGGCAATGAGAATGACAGGGGATTATGGGAAGGGGAGTGATATTCAAAAGCTTTGCTGTGGTGCTCATTGCCATCTCCTGCTGGACAGGAGAGATATTCCCACTAGAAATTAATGACGTTGTGGACTCACCATATCTTAGGAAAGAAATGTAAATAAGTGTCCCCTATTGTGATACAGATTATTTTTAATTAAAAAGGCGTATACTGAGGGCTGACTAATTACAAAAACTGATGTATTTTATATCTTAAAAGTAGGAGTAATGGAACTACAGTCTTTGTTATTTAAAATTAATGTTTTTGTACAACCTATTCCTAAGGCTCACTCATTCACTGACTGAAAAGGACAAAATCTATGCCTGTACTGTTGAAGGGGACACGCAACCACAAGGATCAAGAAAAAACTGTTTTAATTTATGATAGACCCATCCATTTACTTAAATCTTTAAAACTTCTATTTCAGATGTAACAAAGAGAAAAAAAAAATAAAGGTCTCTAAAATGGTTGACATCTTGTACATCTGAGGAAAATGTACACAATTCCATTAAAATATTTTACACAAAAAATGTATGGATATTTCATTGGTTGAGACTTACTTTTGCTTAATATCTGGAGGTCTTCAACAGACGGGGGGCCACTCTTCTTTTCATAAGGTATTACTGTGGTCAAATACTGTTGAAAATAAACATTTATGATGCACATACTGTATTTTAAACTTAAAAATAAAAACAAATACTAGCATTTAATTGGTTCACAATAAAAAAAAATAGCACTTAAAGGGGCAGTAAACTTACAAACTAATGTTATATAATTCTGCACTGAGCAGGTCTGGATGCGCGGAGGAAAAACCAGACCCTCTCAGTAGAGCAAGGAGCAGCGTTCTGGAAAAAAACTTTTAAATAAAAATTCTCTGCAATCCTTTAATGTATAAATCTGCCACTAAGCTAATGTTATATAATTCTGCATAACATTAGTTTGTAAGTTTACTGCCCTTTAAAAAAACTTATTTTAAAGTTAAACAAGAATATCAGTTTAAAATGTGGTTTCTTTTGTAAATACTATAAAAGACAAAGTAAAAATCAATACATATTTTGCTATAATGACATCACATAAATGATACCTTACAGATATTCATTTAAAAAAAAAGGAAAAATATTCATACTTGAACAATTCAAAACTTGACTTTGCATGAATTCCTCTGGACTTCCATGACCTTGAAAAGGCCTACAAGCCTTTAATAGGAATAAACAAGAAGCATTTGCTGTGATGTGCATACAGATTTATTAAATTAGCAGCATCAATGATACAGAGGACTTTGGTCTCTATAGAAACAGAAGTATACTTTTTATTTTAAAAAGAACACTGTATTATGCACTTTACATGGAGTTACAGAAAAGGTTATTACTTACAAGTTATATATACAGTTCATTCAAACTATCACATAACACACGTGTTTAAAGAACAATAAAACATTCCTGATGGAGTAATCTCATTAAGAAAATGTTTAAAATAAAAAAATCTCAAAAAAAGAAGAGAATTTTACCTTGGCAGCTAACGTTTAGGCTTATTCTCCATATATCTATATGCAAATACCATTGCCTGGCTCCAAAATTTTAAACAGATTTGTCAACAACTTAAGTGAAATAAGGCAATGATGGTGGCTACACTTCTTTTTATGTAATATACAATGTTGAACAACTTCAACAATTCAAGTGTTAGGGAGAACTTCTAAATTTACTAAGCACTTTCCAGATGTTTTGAGGTTGTGTTGTGCTATCTTGAATAGTAGATTAACCAGATAAGCCTCTTCCCATAGAAAGTTGCCTGACAACCTATTCTCAAATACATCATCTAGTCATATGCACTCCAGTAACACCACATGCACCAAGGCACTCCCAAACTAAGAAAGCACTGTGTTGTACTAGATAGGAGGTACAATCATAAAAGAACCAATATATTTAAAAATAGTACAGAGAGTGTAGGAACCCCTTATTTGAAGGAAGAAACCATTGGTACAACACACCTAACCTACATAAAACAGTTTAGTTGTTTTAGAACTGTCATCAAAATGCACCTCTTCTTTCATATAAAAATATCAAAGGGAAAAAACTACTTTTTGACTAGGCTTAAAGGTAAAGAATGAAGAGGAACAATGTTTTCGCACAAGAGCTAACCCGATGGGTGCAAAAAGTTAAACTTATTATATTGCACGGCCATTAACCTATTCTCCCTTAGAAGTCTATGGAGCAAAAAAATGGGGAAAAGGAAATTTATGCTTACCTGATAAATTTGTTTCTTTTACGATATGACGAGTCCGCGGATTTCATCCTTACTTATGGGATATCGCCTCCTGGTCAGCAGGAGGAGGCAAAGTGCACCACAGCAGAGCTGTATATATAGCTCCTCCCTTCCCTCCTACTCCAGTCATTCGACCGAAGTTAGGAAGAGAAAGGAAAAGCCAAAGTGCAGAGGTGACTGAAGTTTAACAAAAATAAAGACCTGTCTTAGAAAATGACAGGGTGGGCCGTGGACTCGTCATATTGCAAAAGAAACAAATTTATCAGGTAAGCATATATTTCCTTTTCTTTTACAAGATATGACGAGTCAACGGATTTCATCCTTACTAATGGGATACAATACCAAAGCTATAGGACATGGATGAAAGGGAGGGACAAGAAAGGAACCTAAACGGAAGGCACCACTGCTTGATAAACCTTTCTCCCAAAAACAGCCTCAGACAAGGAAAAAGTATTGAATTTGTAAAATTTGGAAAAAGTGTGAAGAGACGACCAAGTTGCAGCCTTGCAAATCTGTTCAACAGAAGCATAATTTTTAAATGCCCATGAGGAAGCCACTGCCCTAGTGGAATGAGCCGTAATTTGTTCAGGAGGCTGCTGTCCAGCAGTCTAATATGCAAAACGGATGATACTCTTCAGCCAAAAAGAAAGAGAGGTAGCCGTAGCTTTCTGACCCCTACGTTTCCCAGAAAAAGTCAACAAATAATGAAGATGATTGACAAAATTCCTTAGTCGCCTGCAAGTAAAACTTCAGGGCACGGACTACGTCCAAATTATGTAACAGACGCTCCTTCTTAGAAGAAGGATTAGGACACAATGAAGGAACAATAATTTCCTGATTAATATTTTTGTTGGAAACAAACTTAGGAAGAAAACCAGGTTTGGTACGTAACACTACCTTATCGGAATGAAAAATAAGGTAAGGAGAATCACATTGTAATGCCGAAAGCTCAGAAACTCTGTGAGCAGAAGAAATAGCAACCAAAAAACACAATTTATGCTTACCTGATAAATTTATTTCTCTTGTGGTGTATCCAGTCCACGGATCATCCATTACTTGTGGGATATTCTCATTCCCAACAGGAAGTTGCAAGAGGACACCCACAGCAGAGCTGTAATATAGCTCCTCCCCTAACTGTCATAGCCAGTCATTCGACCGAAAACAAGCAGAGAAAGGAGGAACCATAGGGTGTAGTGGTTACTGTAGTTTAAAATTACCTGCCTTAAAATGACAGGGCGGGCCGTGGACTGGATACACCACAAGAGAAATAAATTTATCAGGTAAGCATAAATTGTGTTTTCTCTTGTAAGGTGTATCCAGTCCACGGATCATCCATTACTTGTGGGATACCAATACCAAAGCTAAAGTACACGGATGAAGGGAGGGACAAGGCAGGAACTTAAATGGAAGGAACCACTGCCTGTAAAACCTTTCTCCTGAATATAGCCTCCGAAGATGCAAAAGTATCAAATTTGTAAAATTTTCAAAAAGTATGAAGCGAAGACCAAGTCGCCGCCTTGCAAATCTGTTCAACAGAAGCCTCATTTTTAAAGGCCCAAGTGGAAGCCACAGCTCTAGTGGAATGAGCTGTAATCCTTTCAGGAGGCTGCTGTCCAGCAGTCTCATAGGCTAAGCGGATTAAGCTTCTTAGCCAAAAAGAAAAAGAGGTTGCCAAAGCCTTTTGACCTCTCCTCTGTCCAGAGTAGACAACAAACAAAGCAGATGTTTGACGAAAATCTTTAGTAGCTTGTAAGTAAAACTTTAAAGCACAGACCACGTCCAGATTGTGTAACACAAGGATGGAACCACAATCTCTTGATTGATATTCTTGTTAGATACCACCTTAGGTAAGAACCCAGGTTTGGTACGCAGGACTACCTTATCCGTATGAAAAATCAGATAAGGAGAATCACATTATAAGGCAGATAGCTCAGAGACTCTACGAGCCGAGGAAATAGCTACCAAAAAAAAAAAAAAAAAAAAAAAAGAACTTTCCAAGATAAAAGTTTGATATCTATGGAATGAACAGGTTCAAACGGAACTCCTTGAAGAACCTTAAGAACCAAGTTTAAGCTCCATGGTGGAGCAACAGGTTTAAACACAGGCTTGATTCAAACTAAAGCCTGACAAAATGAACGTCTGGAACATCTGCCAGACGCTAGTGCAAAAGAATAGACAGAGCAAAAATCTGTCCCTTTAAGAAACTAGCTGACAATCCTTTTTCCAAACCTTCTTGGAGAAAAGATAAAATCCTAGGAATCCTGACCTTACTCCATGAGTAACCCTTGGATTCACACCAATAAAGATATCTACGCCATACCTTATGGTAAATTTTCCTGGTGACAGGCTTTCGTGCCTGTATTAAATTATCAATAACTGACTCGGAGAAGCCACGCTTTGATAAAATCAAGCATTCAATCTCCAGGCAGTCAGCCTCAGAGAAATTAGATTTGGATGGTTGAAAGGACCCTGAAGTAGAAGGTCCTGTCTCAGAGGCAGAGACCATGGTGGAAAGGATGACATGTCCACTAGATCTGCATACCAGGTCCTGCGTGGCCATGCAGGTGTTATCAGAATCACTGATGCTCTCTCCTGCTTGATCTTGGCAATCAGTCGAAGGAGCAGAGGAAACGGTGGAAACACATAAGCCAGGTTGAAAGACCAGGGCGCTGCTAGAGTATCTATCAGTGTCGCCTTGGGATCCCTGGACCTGGATCCGTAACACGGAAGCTTGGCGTTCTGGCGAGACGCCATGAGATCCAGTTCTGGTTTGCCCCAACGGAGAATCAGTTGGGCAAATACCTCCGGGTGGAGTTCCCACTCTCCCGGATGAAAAGTCTGACGACTTAGAAAATCCGCCTCCCAGTGCTCTACACCTGGGATATGGATAGCTGATAGGTGGCAAGAGTGAATCTCTGCCCAGTGAATTATTTTTGAAACTTCTAACATCTCTAGGGAACTTCTTGTTCCCCCTCGATGGTTGATGTAAGCTACAGTCGTGATGTTGACCGACTGAAATCTGATGTACCTCAGAGTTGCTAACTGAGGCCAAACCTGAAGAGCCTTGAATATCGCTCTTAGTTCCAGAATATTTATTGGAAGGAGAGACTCCTCCTGAGTCCACGATCCCTGAGCCTTCAGGGAGTTCCAGACTGCACCCCAACCTAGAAGGCTGGCATTTGTTGTTACAATAGTCCAATCTGGCCTGCGAAGGTCATACCTTTGGACAGATGGACCCGAGATAGCCACCAGGGAAGAGGATCCCTGGTCTCTTGGTCCAGATTCAGTTGAGGGGCCAAATCTGTGTAATCCCCGCTCCACTGACTGAGCCTGCATAGTTGCAGCGGTCTGAGATGTAAGCGTGCAAACGGCACTATGTCCATTGCTGCTACCATTAAGCCGATTACTTCCATACACTGAGCCACCAAAGGGCGCGGAATGGAATGAAGAACCCAACAGGAATTTAGAAGCTTTGATAACCTGGACTCCGTCAAGGTAAATTTTCATTTCTACAGAATCTATCAGAGTCCCTAGAAAGGAAACTCTTGTGAGTGGGGATAGAGAACACTTTTCCTCGTTCACTTTCCACCCATGCAACCTCAGAAATGCCAGTACTACATCCGTATGAGACTTGGCAATTTGGAAGTTTGACGCCTGTATCAGGATGTCGTCTAAATAAGGGGCTACTGCTATGCCCCGCGGCCTTAGGACCGCCAAAAGCGACCCTAGAACCTTTGTAAAGATTCTTGGGGCTGTAGCTAATCCAAAGGGAAGAGCTACAACTGGTAATGCCTGTCTTGAAAGGCAAACCTGAGAAACCGATGATGATCTTTGTGTATCGGAATGTGAAGATAAGCATCCTTTAGATCCACTGTAGTCATATATTGACCCTCCTGGATCAGTGGTAGGATGGTACGAATAGTTTCCATCTTGAACGACGGAACTTTGAGGAATTTGTTTAAGATCTTTAGATCCAAAATCGGTCTGAAGGTTCCCTCTTTTTTTGGGAACCACAAACAGATTTGAGTAAAAACCCTGTTCCTGTTCCTCCTTTGGAACTGGATGGATCACTCCCAAAACTAGGAGGTCTCGTACACAGTGTAAGAATTCCTCACTCTTTATCTGGTTTGCAGATAATTGTGAAAGGTGAAATCTCCCTTTTGGGGGGGAGGCTTTGAAGTCCAGAAGATATCCCTGGGATATAATTTCCAATGCCCAGGGATCCTGAACATCTCTTGCCCACGCCTGGGCGAAGAGTGAAAGTCTGCCCCCTACTAGATCCGTTACCGGATAGGGGGTCGTTCCTTCATGCTGTCTTAGAGGCAGCAGCAGGCTTTTTGACCTGCTTACCTTTTTTCCAGGTCTGGTTTGGTCTCCAGACCATCTTGGATTGAGCAAAAGTTCCCTCTTGTTTATTATTAGAGGAAGTTGATGCCGCACCTGCCTTGAAGTTTCGAAAGGCACGAAAATTAGACTGTTTGGCCCTAGATTTGGACCTGTCCTGAGGAAGGGCACAACCTTTTCCTCCCGTGATATCAGCAATATTCTCCTTCAAACCAGGCCCGAATAGGGTCTGCCCCTTGAAGGGAATGTTAAGTAACTTAGATTTTAAAGTCACGTCAGCTGACCATGATTTAAGCCATAGCGCTCTGCGCGCCTGTATAGCAAAACCAGAATTCTTAGCCGTTAGTTTATTCAAATGAACAATGGCATCAGAAATAAAATAATTGGCTAGCTTAAGTGCTCTAAGTTTGCCAAGTTTGCCAATGGATAACCTTCTAATTTTTTATCCATTGGCTCTAAAAAAGCACAACTGTCCTCGACAGGGATAGTAGTACGCTTTGCTAGAGTAGAAACTGCTCCCTCCACCTTAGGGACTGTCTGCCATAAGTCCCGTGTGGTGGCGTCTATTGGAAAACATTTTTCGAAAAATAGGAGGGGAAGAGAACGGCACACCTGGTCTATCCCATTCCTTATTAATAATTTCTGTAAACCTTTTAGGTATTGGAAAAACATCAGTACACACCGGCACTGCAAAGCATTTATCCAGTCTACAAAATTTCTCTGGCACTGCAATGGTATCACAGTCATTCAGAGCAGCTAAAACCTCCCTAAGTAACACGCGGAGGTGTTCAAGCTTAAATTTAAATGTAGAAATATTAGAATCAGGTATCTTTCCTGAGTCATTAACATCACCCACTGACTGAAGCTCTCCTTCCTCAGCTTCTGCATATTGTGAGGCAGTATCAGACATGGTTCTTAAAGCGTCAGTATGCTCTGCATTTTGTCTCACCCCAGAGCTATCTCGCTAACCTCTAAGTTCAGGTAGTCTGGCTAATACCGCTGACAGTGTATTATCCATGACTGCCGCCATGTCTTGTAAAGTAATCGCTATGGGCGCCCTAGATGTACTTGGCACCATTTGAGCGTGAGTCCCTTGGGCGGGAGTCAAAGGGTCTGACACGTGGGGAGAGTTAGTCGGCATAACTTTCCCCTCGTCAGATTCCTCTGGTGATAATTTTTTTAAAAACAGAATATGATCTTTATTGCATAAAATGAAATCAGTACATTTGGTACACATTCTAAGAGGGGGTTCCACCATGGCTTTTAAACATAAGGAGTTTCTTCTATGTCAGACATGTTTATACAGACTAGCAATGAGACTAGCAAGCTTGGAAAACACTTTAAATCAAGTTAACAAGCAAATATAAAAAAAAAACGGTACTGTGCCTTTAAGAGAAACAAATTTTGTCAGAATTTGAAAAACAGTGAAAAAATACAGTAAATCAAACGAAATTTTTACAGTGTATGTAATAGGCTAGCAGAGCATTGCATCCACTTGCAAATGGATGATTAACCCCTTAGTTCAAAAAACGGATCAAAAAAACGAAATAGACTTTTTTTTTTTTTTTTTTTTTAACAGTCACAACCAACTGCCACAGCAAGCTGTGGTCCTACCGTCCCCAATAAACGACTTTGGAAAGCCTTTGAGCCCTTTAGAGATGTCCTATAGCATACAGGGGACTCCTAAGGGAAGCTGGATGTCACAGTTTGTAATTTTAACTGCACCAACTGTAACTTTTATACTATAACAGTGGAAAGCCTCAGTAAAACTGTTTCTAGTCAAAATTTAAGCCAGCCATGTGGAAAAAACTAGGCCCCAATAAAGTTTTATCACCAATGCATATATAAAAACGATTAAACATGCCAGCAAACGTTTATATTGCAATATCATAAGGGTATTACCCCTGGGAGTAAGCATGATACCAGTCGTTATTAAATCACTGTATTCAGGCTTAACTTACATTAATCCGGTATCAGCAGCATTTTCTAGTGTTTTCCATCTCTAGAAAAAATTATAACTGCACATACCTGATAGCAGAATAAACTGCACGCCATTCTCTCGCTGAAGTTACCTCATCTGTGTAATCCCCTCAGACATATGTGAGAATAGCAATGGATCTTAGTTACAACCTGCTAAGATCATAGAAACCTCAGGCAGATTCTTCTTCTATTTACGGCCTGAGATAAAATAGCACAACTCCGGTACTATTTAAAAATAACAAACTTTTGATTGAAGAAAATAAACTAACTATATTTAACCACTCTCTCCTACAACATCCTAGCTTGTTGAGAGTTGCAAGAGAATGACTGGCTATGACAGTTAGGGGAGGAGCTATATTACAGCTCTGCTGTGGGTGTCCTCTTGCAACTTCCTGTTGGGAATGAGAATATCCCACAAGTAATGGATGATCCGTGGACTGGATACACCTTACAAGAGAAATAAAACTTTCCAAGATAACAACTTAATATCTATGGAATGTATAGGTTCAAACAGAACCCCTTTAAGAACCTTAAGAACTAAATTCAAACTCCAAGGAGGAGTAATAGGTCTAAACACAGGCCTGATTCTAGTCAGAGCCTGACAAAAAGATTGAACATCCGGAATATCTGCCAGACGTTTGTGTAGCAAAATAGATAAAGCAGAAATCTGTCCCTTTAAGGAACTTGCTGATAAACCTTTCTCCAATCCTTCTTGGAGAAAAGATAAAATCCTAGGAATCCTAATCTTACTCCATGAGTAGCCCTTGGATTTGCACCAATAAAGATATTTACACCATATCTTATGGTAAATCTTTCTGGTAACAGGCTTACGTGCCTGGATCAAGGTATCAATGACCGAATCAGAGAACCCTTGCTTAGATAAAATCAAGCGTTTAATCTCCAAGCAGTCAGCTGCAGAGAAATTAGATATGGATGATGGAAGGGTCCCTGAATGAGAAGGTCCTGCCTCAAAGGAAGCTTCCACGGCGGCAGAGAGGACATGTCCACCAGATCGGCATACCAAGTCCTGCGAGGCCACGCAGGAGCGATGAGAATCACCGAAGCCTTCTCCTGTTTGACTCGAGCAATCACCCGGGGAAGGACAGCAAACGGTGGAAACACATAAGCTAGGTTGAACGACCAAGGCACTGCCAAGGCATCTATCAGTTGGGCCTGAGGATCCCTGGACCTGGATTCGTATCTCGGGAGCTTGGCATTCTGATGAGATGCCGTAAGATCTAGCTCCGGTCTGCCCCATCTGAGAATCAGGTTGGCAAAGACCTCCGGATGGAGTTCCCATTCCCGTCTGCTCAAAAAATCCACTTCCCAGTTGTCCACTCCTGGGATGCAGGTAACAAGAGTGAGCTTCCGCCCACCGAATTATCTTGGATACTTCTGTCATCGCTAAGGAACTCCTTGTTCCTTCCTGATGACTGATGTAAGCCACAGTCGTGATATTGTCCGTCTGAAAATGGATACATTTGGCCGAAGCCAACTGAGGCCAAGCCTGAAGCACATTGAATATTGCTCTCAACTCCAGAATATTGATGGGAAGTAGAGACTCCGACCGAGTCCACACACCCTAAGCCTTCAGGGAATTCCAAACTGCACCCCATCCTAGTAGGCTGGCGTCCGTTGTCACTATCACCCATGAGGGTCTGCGGAAGCAGGTCCCTTGGGACAGATGATCCGGCGACAACCACCAAAGAAGATAGTCCCTCGTCTCCTGATCCAGATCTATTTGAGGAGACAAATTTGCATAATCGCCATTCCATTGTTTGAGCATGCTCAGTTGTAGAGGTCTGAGATGAAAACGAGCAAACGGAATGATGTCCATTGCAGCCACCATCAATCCGATTACCTCCATGCACTGAGCCACTGACGGCCGAGGATTGGACTGAAGGGATCTGCATGTATTCAGAATTTTTAACTTTTGTGACTTCCGTCAAAAAGATCTTCATGGATAGAGAGTCTATTAGAGTTCCCAGGAAAGGAACCCATGTCTGTGGAATTAGTGAACTCTTTTCTAGATTCACCTTCCACCCGTGAGTCCTTAGAAAGGAGAGAACAATGTCGGTATGAGACTTTGTCAGTTGATAAGACGCCTGGATCAGAATATCGTCCAGATAAGGTGCCACTGCAATGCCCCACAGCCTGAGAACCGCCAGCAGAAACCCTAGAACCTTTGTGAAGATTCTGGGTGCTGTGGCCAGTCCAAAAGGAAGGGCCACATATTGAAAATGTTTGTCCAGAAAGGCAAACCGCAGGAACTGGTGATGATCTCTGTGGATAGGAATATGAAGATATGCATCCTTAAAATAAGTCCACGGTAGTCATATATTGACCCTCCTGGATCAATGGAAGTATTGTCCGAATAGTCTCCATCTTGAAGAATGGAACTCTGAGAAACTTGTTTAGACTCTTGAGATCTAAAATGGGTCGGAACGTTCCCTCTTTTCTGGGAACCACAAAAAAGTTTGAGTAAAACCCCTGCCCCTGTATTGGAATGGGACAAATTACTCCCATAGTGGAGAGGTCTTTTACACAACGTAAGAACGCCTCTCTTTTTATCTGGTCTACAGGCAATCGTGAAAGAAGAAACCTTCCCCTTGGGGAGGAATTTTTGAACTCCAACTGATACCCTTGAGACACGATTTCTAGTGTCCAGGGATCCTGAACATCTCTTATCCAAGCCTGGACAAAGAGAGAAAGTCTGCCCCCTACTAGATTCGGTCCCGGATCGGGGGCCGCCCCTTCATGCCGTCTTGGGAGCAGCAGCGGGCTTCTTGTGTTGTTTACCCTTGTTCCAAGGCTGGTTGGGTCTCCAGGTGGGCTTGGCTTGTGAATAATTCCCTTCCTGTTTAGCAGAAGAGGAAGGGGGGACTCCTTTGAAATTACGAAAGGCTGAGAAACATCCTTAGATACACTTGCATTAAAGAAAATTTGTTCTTTAAACTGTAAAGCCCTCTCAGTACATGAGGGACAAAAAGTTATAGGGGGTTCCACATTGGCATGCAAACACATAGAACATGTACTTTCCTGAAGGTCAGCCATGACCAAAAAACCAGCAATAGCAATATTGGTTGTTTTTTCTGAAATTAAAAATAAAAAGCAAACACTTTTAGAAAATTTGCTGAAACCAACGGTTGTACTGTCTCTTTAAAAATTAAAACCGTATATGCTTTTACTGCTTCGCAATAACCTGCAGTAACAGGGAAGCACCATAACAACTTTAAAAGATTTTACTGTAAACTGTACAGATTAAATATGCAGAACGACTTAGCAACTAAATTAAACACTTGCACCTCGCCACAGCTCTGCTGTGGCGCCTACCTGTCCCAACGAGTCACTGAATAGACCTCCGTGGACGGCGCTCCTAAGACCGCTTGTAATAAGTGCAAACACAAGCTGACTTAGGCCACACCGGAGCCTAGAGACATGCTGTTCAAAGATAGGATCCACATAGTAAATGCGCGTCTGAGCGCGCGAAACACTAAGCCCCGCCCATAGTGGGCGCAACTAAAGTCCCCGGCTACAGTAAGAGCCACATTGAAAATAAAAATGTCGGTATCATATGAGTACCTTGAACCACCAATGTGCCCCCTCACATAAAAAAACGTCAAACCATTATGTTAGCAAAAGTTAAAGTTAGGACACTTTGCTGATCATGCCACAATCTCCCAGCATCAAGCCCACAATTAAACATAGCCACCGTTTAACCCTTTATTAGGTCATGCTGACTTTCCAAATAAAAAGGGGATACCTATGCACACACTTAGACCCTGTGCAAACTGATTACCCCTTCCTAGTACAGGGAACAAGTGCCAGTCTGTTCTGAGATACTTCAGTCTCCCCAGAAGTAAACGACTGCACATACCTCAATGCTGAGCGCAGTATGAAGTTGTCCCATACAATGAAGATGTTCCTTTTCCTCACCTCCAGCACATCTGTGGGGACAAATAGGGTCTTAGATAATATCTGCTAAGACCATCAGCAGGGCAGCAATCAATATGGGAGTGTAGAAAGAATGAAAATCTCCCCAGTCCGTTGCTGAAAAGCCAGAAGCTCTAGCCCTGAGAAAAATAGCACACACTGGTACCATTTAAAAATAATAAACTCTTGAATGAAGAATCTAAACTAACACCTCTTCCTATCCCTAACACAGGCAAAGAGAATGACTGGAGTGGGAGGGAAGGGAGGAGCTATATATACAGCTCTACTGTGGTGTTCTTTGCCTCCTCATGCTGACCAGGAGGCGATATCCTATAAGTAAGGATGAAATCCGTGGACTCGTCATATCTTGTAAAAGAAAAACCCTACTAATGCGCTTATATGAGTCTATATATGTATACATATGTATTTATATGTGTATGTATGTCTGTAAATACATACACACACAAATAAATACATCCGTACACACATATATACCCATGTATGTAGGCAAAAGGCTTTAACACCTGATACCTTTTTTTAGCCCTTATAACTTTTTTGTGCAATAATTATTTTTTTATCAGATAGTGTTATTATGAGTGTAACTGTACTTTGTAATGTATTTTTGATGTGTTTTGTGACACTTTTTGTTTCACAAAGCAGTTAACCAGAGCTCAGTAAATGCACTATCCTGACACACGCTAGCTTCAATTGCGCTCAAGCAATCACATTTACTTTCAACTTGTAATTCAATCAATAAACCAGACGCGCGCAACCACCCGCGATAAACCCCTATTCCCTCTCATGTAACTGTTAGTGCGCCCTTTATCTTTAATATTTGCCAGCACTAGAGAAAATTCAAAGTAAAGGAAAATTCCTTG
This sequence comes from Bombina bombina, assembly GCF_027579735.1. NCBI lineage: Eukaryota > Metazoa > Chordata > Amphibia > Anura > Bombinatoridae > Bombina > Bombina bombina. The sequence goes on from NW_026511987.1 coordinate 88,602, forward strand.
ATTTCCTGAAACTATACTTGTACTTTCAGCCTGATTAAGAAAAGAATAGTTGACACTCATAAAATTTCTGATAACTTCAGTTAGCTTCAAAGGAGGATACAACCAAAAAGGGAATATCTAAAAACTAAAGTTTAGATCTATAAATCGGAGGACTCTGTTTTGAACAGGGGGCTAATAATCTTGCGACTGGTCATAGAGTAAGGAGAGTTATGGGATATGTTGCTGAGGTTAACAGCAAGTGCGCTTTTAGGGTATATGACAGGTAGGGTTATCCCAGTTAGAGTTTATTGCAGTATGAGGGGTGCTTTATAGTTAACTTAAAGGAACATGAAACCCCAAATTTGTCTTTTGTGATTCAGATAGAGCAAGCAATTTAAAACAACTTTTCATTTTACTTCTATTATCTAATTTTCTACGTTATTTTGGTATCCTTTGTTGAAAAGCATACCTAGGTAGGCTCAGGAGGTGGAAGCTAGCTGATGATTGGCGGCTGCACATATATGCCTTTTGTCACTGGCTTACCAACGTGTTTAGCTAACTCCCAGTAGTTAATTACTGTTCTGCCAACAAAGGATACCAAGAGAATGAAGCGTGATTGAAAATAGAAATATATTCTTCTGGCCTTACTATATTGTTAACAAAATTTCAAATCATCTGAAATAATAATTCCCAAGTCAGGTTCTGCTTTTGTAGCAGTCAGCAATGTGTCATTTGGATTTTTCTTTCCTAATATTTTTGTTTTAGGGTGGATGGACGGTGGCTGAATGTGAAAAATCAACCAAACAAATTGATGATCACTATGCCCTAAGTTCTCAAAGAAACATTGGCATTTATAACAGGTGGACAAGATAATAAAATAAAAAGGAGAGAGAATAGTAAAAACGTTAGCTGGTTAATGTTATAGAGGATGTAAATATGTGGAATGCTCTTTTAAAAAAAAAAAAAATCAAGAAAAAAATTATCACATGGCGGACAGGATTCAAAAGGAGTAGTATGAAGGAACTAGAAGATCAAAACATTTTCTAATAGCAAATGGACCTATGCAATTTGAAGTATATACATTAGTTGCACAAAAAAAAAGAAAAATGCTAAATTTTGTAAAGGTCATGATTTAAAAGGTCCATTTAGGAAACTATATTGGTCTGAGAAGATAGAGGGTAAGGTAACAAAACAGTTGAATATTAAAGGGATACTAAACCCAATTTTTTTCTTTCATGATTCAGATAGAAAGTTGCTTAAAATCTCATGCTCTAATTTACTCCTCTTATCAATTTTTCTTTTTTTCTAATGCTATCTTGATTTGAAAAAGCAGTACTGTAAGCTTTAGAGCCAGCCCATTTTTTGTTCAGCACCTGGGTAGCACTTGCTGATTTGTGGCTAAATGTAGCAAACCAATCAGCAAGCCCTACCCAGGTGTTGAACTAAAAAACATAATTTATGTAAGAACTTACCTGATAAATTCATTTCTTTCATATTAGCAAGAGTCCATGAGCTAGTGACGTATGGGATATACATTCCTACCAGGAGGGGCAAAGTTTCCCAAACCTCAAAATGCCTATAAATACACCCCTCACCACACCCACAAATCAGTTTAACGTATAGCCAAGAAGTGGGGTGATAAGAAAAAAGTGTGAAAGCATAAAAAATAAGGAATTGGAATAATTGTGCTTTATACAAAAAAATCATAACCACCACAAAAAAGGGTGGGCCTCATGGACTCTTGCTAATATGAAAGAAATGAATTTATCAGGTAAGTTCTTACATAAATTATGTTTTCTTTCATGTAATTAGCAAGAGTCCATGAGCTAGTGACGTATGGGATAATGACTACCCAAGATGTGGATCTTCCACGCAAGAGTCACTAGAGAGGGAGGGATAAAATAAAGACAGCCAATTCTGCTGAAAAAAATCCACACCCAAAACAAAGTTTAAATCTTATAATGAAAAAAACTGAAATTATAAGCAGAAGAATCAAACTGAAACAGCTGCCTGAAGTACTTTTCTACCAAAAACTGCTTCAGAAGAAGAAAACACATCAAAATGGTAGAATTTAGTAAAAGTATGCAAAGAAGACCAAGTTGCTGCTTTGCAAATCTGATCAACCGAAGCTTCATTCCTAAACGCCCAGGAAGTAGAAACTGACCTAGTAGAATGAGCTGTAATCCTTTGAGGCGGAGTTTTACCCGACTCGACATAAGCAAGATGAATCAAAGACTTTAACCAAGACGCCAAAGAAATGGCAGAGTCCTTCTGACCTTTCCTAGAACCGGAAAAGATAACAAATAGACTAAAAGTCTTTCGGAAATTTTTAGTAGCTTCAACATAATATTTCAAAGCTCTAACTACATCCAAAGAATGCAACGACCTTTCCTTAGAATTCTTAGGATTAGGACACAATGAAGGAACCACAATTTCTCTACTAATGTTGTTAGAATTCCCAACCTTAGGCAAAAATTTAAAAGAAGTTCGCAACACCGCCTTATCCTGATGAAAAATCAGAAAAGGAGACTCACAAGAAAGAGCAGATAATTCAGAAACTCTTCTAGCATAAGAGAAGGCCAAAAGAAACAAAACTTTCCAAGAAAGTAATTTAATGTCTAGCGAATGCATAGGTTCAAACGGAGGAGCTTGAAGAGCCCCCAGAACCAAATTCAAACTCCAAGGAGGAGAAATTGACTTAATAACAGGTTTTATACGAACCAAAGCTTGTACAAAACAATGAATATCAGGAAGACTAGCAATCTTTCTGTGAAAAAGAACAGAAAGAGCAGAGATTTGTCCTTTCAAGGAACTTGCAGGCAAACCTTTATCCAAACCATCCTGAAGAAACTGTAAAATTCTAGGAATTCTAAAAGAATGCCAAGAAAAATGATGAGAAAAACACCAAGAAATGTAAATCTTCCAGACTCGATAATATATCTTCCTAGATACAGATTTACGAGCCTGTAACATAGTATTAATCACAGAGTCAGAGAAACCTCTATGACTGAGAATTAAGCGTTCAATCTCCATACCTTCAAATTTAAGGATTTGAGATCCTGATGGAAAAAAGGACCTTGCGATAGAAGGTCTGGTCTTAACGGAAGAGTCCACGGTTGGCAAGTGGCCATCCGGACAAGATCCGCATACCAAAACCTGTGAGGCCATGCTGGAACCACCAGCAGAACAAACAAGCACTCTTTTAGAATCTTGGAAATCACTCTTGGAAGAAGAACTAGAGGCGGAAAGATATAGGCAGGATGACACTTCCAAGGAAGTGACAATGCATCCACTGCCTCCGCCTGAGGATCCCTGGATCTGGACAGATACCTGGGAAGCTTCTTGTTTAGATGAGAAGCCATCAGATCTATTTCTGGAAGTCCCCACATTTGAACAATCTGAAGAAATACCTCTGGGTGAAGAGACCATTCGCCCGGATGTAACGTTTGGCGACTGAGATAATCCGCTTCCCAATTGTCTATACCTGGGATATGAACCGCAGAAATTAGACAGGAGCTGGATTCCGCCCATACCAGTATTCGAGATACTTCTTTCATAGCCAGAGGACTGTGAGTCCCTCCTTGATGATTGACATATGCCACAGTTGTGACATTGTCCGTCTGAAAACAAATGAACGACTCTCTCTTTAGAAGACGCCATGACTGAAGAGCTCTGAAAATTGCACGGAGTTCCAAAATGTTGATTGGTAATCTCACCTCCTGAGATTCCCAAACCCCTTGTGCTGTCAGAGACCCCCAAACAGCTCCCCAACCTGTCAGACTTGCATCTGTTGAAATCACAGTCCAGGTCGGAAGAACAAAAGAAGCCCCCTGAACTAAACGATGGTGGTCTGTCCACCACGTCAGAGAGTGTCGTACAATCGGTTTTAAAGATATTAACTGAGATATCTTTGTATAATCCCTGCACCACTGGTTCAGCATACAGAGCTGAAGAGGACGCATGTGAAAACGAGCAAAGGGGATCGCGTCCGATGCAGCAGTCATAAGACCTAGAATTTCCATGCATAAGGCTACCGAAGGGAATGATTGAGACTGAAGGTTTTGACAAGCTGAAACCAATTTTAGACGTCTCTCGTCTGTCAGAGACAGAGTCATGGACACTGAATCTATCTGGAAACCTAAAAAGGTTACCCTTGTCTGAGGAATCAATGAACTTTTTGGCAAATTGATCCTCCAACCATGTTCTCGAAGAAACAATACAAGTCGATTCGTATGAGATTCTGCTAAATGTGAAGACTGAGCAAGTACCAAGATATTGTCCAAATAAGGAAATACCACAATGCCCTGTTCTCTGATTACAGACAGAAGGGCACCGAGAACCTTTGTAAAAATACTTGGAGCTGTTGCTAGGCCAAACGGCAGAGCCACAAACTGGTAATGCTTGTCTAGGAAAGATAATCTCAGAAACTGATAGTGATCTGGATGAATCGGAATATGCAGATATGCATCCTGTAAATCTATTGTGGACATATAATGCCCTTGCTGAACAAAAGGCAGAATAGTCCTTATAGTTACCATTTTGAATGTTGGTATCCTTACACAATGATTCAATATTTTCAAATCCAGAACTGGTCTGAAGGAATTCTCCTTCTTTAGTACAATGAAGAGATTTGAGTAAAACCCCAGCCCCTGTTCCAGAACTGGAACTGGCATAATTACTCCAGCCAACTCTAGATCTGAAACACATTTCAGAAATGCTTGAGCCTTCACTGGATTTACTGGGATACGGGAAAGAAAAAAATCTTCTTGCAGGAGGCCTTATCTTGAAGCCTATTCTGTACCCTTGTGAAACAATGTTCTGAATCCAAAGATTGTGAATCGAATTGATCCAAATTTCTTTGAAAAATCGTAATCTGCCCCCTACCAGCTGGGCTGGAATGAGGGCCGCACCTTCATGTGGACTTGGTAGCTGGCTTTGGCTTTCTAAAAGGCTTGGATTTATTCCAGACTGGAGATGGTTTCCAAACTGATACTGCTCCTGTAGGGGAAGGATCAGGCTTTTGTTCCTTATTGTGACGAAAGGAACGAAAACGATTAGTAGACCTAAATTTACCTTTAGATTTTTTATCCTGTGGTAAAAAAGTTCCTTTCCCCCCAGTAACAGTTGAAATAATAGAATCCAACTGTGAACCAAATAATTTATTACCCTGGAAAGAAAGGGAAAGCAAAGTTGACTTAGAAGACATATCAGCATTCCAAGTTTTAAGCCATAAAGCTCTTCTAGCTAAAATAGCTAGAGACATATACCTGACATCAACCCTAATGATATCAAAGATGGCATCACAAATAAAATTATTAGCATGTTGAAGAAGATTAACAATGCTATGAGAATTATGATCTGTTACTTGTTGCGCTAAAGCTTCCAACCAAAAAGTTGAAGCTGCAGAAACATCCGCTAAAGATATAGCAGGTCTAAGAAGATTACCTGAACATAAGTAAGCTTTCCTTAGAAAGGATTCAATTTTCCTATCTAAAGGATCCTTAAAGGAAGTACTATCTGCCGTAGGAATAGTAGTACGTTTAGCAAGAGTAGAGATAGCACAGGATATAATTGCTTAAAACGTTTAGAAGGAGTAAATTAATTACCCAAATTATTCCATTCCCTGGAAATTACTTCAGAAATAGCATCAGGGACAGGAAAAACTTCTGGAATAACTACAGGAGATTTAAAAACCTTATTTAAACGTTTAGATTTAGTATCAAGAGGACCAGATTCCTCTATTTCTAATGCAATTAAGACTTCTTTAAGTAAAGAACGAATAAATTCCATTTTTAATAAATATGAAGATTTATCAGCATCAACCTCTGAAACAGAATCCTCTGAACCAGATGAATCATTATCAGAATCAGAATGATGATGTTCATTTAAAAATTCATCTGAAAAATGAGAAGTTTTAAAAGACCTTTTACATTTACTAGGAGGAGGAATAACAGACATAGCCTTCTTAATGGATTTAGAAACAAAATCTCTTATGTTAACAGGAACAGGAGTATTAGATGTTGATGGAACAGCAACAGGTAATGTAGTATTACTAAAGGAAATATTATCTGCATTAACAAGTTTGTCATGACATTCAATACAAACAACAGCTGGAGGAACAGATACCACAAGTTTACAGCAAATACACTTAACTTTGGTAGATCCAGCATCAGGCAGCGATTTTCCAGAAGTATCTTCTGATTCAGGGTCAATCTGAGACATATTGCAATATGTAATAGAAAAAACAACATATAAAGCAAAATTGATCAAATTCCTTAAATGACAGTTTCAGGAATGGGAAAAAATGCCAGTGAACAAGCTTCTAGCAACCAGAAGCAAATAAACAATGAGACTTAAACAATGAGACAATAATGACGCCCATATTTTTTAGCGCCAAAAAAGACGCCCACATTATTTGGCGCCTAAATGCTTTTAGCGCCAAAAATGACGCCACATCCGGTAACGCCAACACTTTTGGCGCAAAAACGTCAAAAAATGACACAACTTCCGGTGACAAGTATGACGACGGAAATAACAAAGAATTTTTTGCGCCAAAAAAGTCAGCGCCAAGAAAGACGCAATAAAATGAAGCATTTTCAGCCCCCGCGAGCCTAACAGCCCACAGGGAAAAAAAGTCAAATTTTAAGGTAAGAAAAAAATTGATTATTCAAATGCATTATCCCAAATAATGAAACTGACTGTCTGAAATAAGGAATGTTGAACATCCTGAATCAAGGCAAATAAATGTTTAAACACAAATATTTAGAACTTTATATAAAAGTGCCCAACCATAGCTTAGAGTGTCACAAAAATAAGACTTACTTACCCCAGGACACTCATCTACATGTAGTAGAAAGCCAAACCAGTACTGAAACGAGAATCAGTAGAGGTAATGGTATATATAAAAGTATATCGTCGATCTGAAAAGGGAGGTAAGAGATGAATCTCTACGACCGATAACAGAGAACCTATGAAATAGACCCCGTAGAAGGAGATCATTGAATTCAAATAGGCAATACTCTCTTCACATCCCTCTGACATTCACTGCACGCTGAGAGGAAAACCGTGCTCCAACCTGCTGCGGAACGCTTATCAACGTCGAATCTAGCACAAACTTACTTCACCACCTCCACAGGAGGCAAAGTTTGTAAAACTGATTTGTGGGTGTGGTGAGGGGTGTATTTATAGGCATTTTGAGGTTTGGGAAACTTTGCCCCTCCTGGTAGGAATGTATATCCCATACGTCACTAGCTCATGGACTCTTGCTAATTAAATGAAAGAAATGAGCCGGCTCCTAACCTTTCATTACTGCTTTTTCAAATCAAGATAACATGAGAACAAAGACAAATTTATAATAGGAGTAAATCAGAAAGTTGCTTAAAATTGCATGCTCTATCTGAATCATGAAAGAAAAAAAATTGGGGTTAGTATCCCTTTAATTAGAGAAGACAAAATGTGGCAAAGGGTTACATACTGGATATGTGATTGGACCACCTTGCACATAGTGTAAAACGAGACATTAGTGCATTATTGACAACTGAACAGTACTATTTCCAAGAGTTGATAATGCCATTCAAGATTTGCTTGGGTGCCAGAAACCAGAAAGAAAAGCGAAAGATACTGAGAAAATCGCTTGATAGAACAAAACCAGGAGTGAGTGTAGTCACATTAATATTTAAAAACGAGCTCTTTTCCTTAGGTGACCACATGAACAAAAGATAAAAGTGAATGTTAAAAGTTGTTCTCACTTAAAACAATCTCACTCTTCTAGCAGAAAAAACAGAATTTATGTTTACCTGATAAATTACTTTCTCCAACGGTGTGTCCGGTCCACGGCGTCATCCTTACTTGTGGGATATTCTCTTCCCCAACAGGAAATGGCAAAGAGCCCAGCAAAGCTGGTCACATGATCCCTCCTAGGCTCCGCCTACCCCAGTCATTCGACCGACGTTAAGGAGGAATATTTGCATAGGAGAAACCATATGATACCGTGGTGACTGTAGTTAAAGAAAATAAATTATCAGACCTGATTAAAAAACCAGGGCGGGCCGTGGACCGGACACACCGTTGGAGAAAGTAATTTATCAGGTAAACATAAATTCTGTTTTCTCCAACATAGGTGTGTCCGGTCCACGGCGTCATCCTTACTTGTGGGAACCAATACCAAAGCTTTAGGACACGGATGAAGGGAGGGAGCAAATCAGGTCACCTAAATGGAAGGCACCACGGCTTGCAAAACCTTTCTCCCAAAAATAGCCTCAGAAGAAGCAAAAGTATCAAACTTGTAAAATTTGGTAAAAGTGTGCAGTGAAGACCAAGTCGCTGCCCTACATATCTGATCAACAGAAGCCTCGTTCTTGAAGGCCCATGTGGAAGCCACAGCCCTAGTGGAATGAGCTGTGATTCTTTCAGGAGGCTGCCGTCCGGCAGTCTCGTAAGCCAATCTGATGATGCTTTTAATCCAAAAAGAGAGAGAGGTAGAAGTTGCTTTTTGACCTCTCCTTTTACCAGAATAAACAACAAACAAGGAAGATGTTTGTCTAAAATCCTTTGTAGCATCTAAATAGAATTTTAGAGCGCGAACAACATCCAAATTGTGCCACAACCGTTCCTTCTTCGAAACTGGTTTCGGACACAAAGAAGGCACGACTATCTCCTGGTTAATGTTTTTGTTAGAAACAACTTTTGGTACGTAAAACCACCTTATCTGCATGGAACACCAGATAAGGAGGAGAACACTGCAGAGCAGATAATTCTGAAACTCTTCTAGCAGAAGAAATTGCAACCAAAAACAAAACTTTCCAAGATAATAACTTAATATCAACGGAATGTAAGGGTTCAAACGGAACCCCCTGAAGAACTGAAAGAACTAAGTTGAGACTCCAAGGAGGAGTCAAAGGTTTGTAAACAGGCTTGATTCTAACCAGAGCCTGAACAAAGGCTTGAACATCTGGCACAGCTGCCAGTTTTTTGTGAAGTAACACAGACAAGGCAGAAATCTGTCCCTTCAAGGAACTTGCAGATAATCCTTTCTCCAATCCTTCTTGAAGAAAGGATAGAATCTTAGGAATCTTTACCTTGTCCCAAGGGAATCCTTTAGATTCACACCAACAGATATATTTTTTCCATATTTTGTGGTAAATTTTTCTAGTTACAGGCTTTCTGGCCTGAACAAGAGTATCAATAACAGAATCTGAGAACCCTCGTTTTGATAAGATCAAGCGTTCAATCTCCAAGCAGTCAGCTGGAGTGAGACCAGATTCGGATGTTCGAACGGACCTTGAACAAGAAGGTCTCGTCTCAAAGGTAGCTTCCATTGTGGAGCCAATGACATATTCACCAGATCTGCATACCAAGTCCTGCGTGGCCACGCAGGAGCTATCAAGATCACCGACGCCCTCTCCTGATTGATCCTGGCTACCAGCCTGGAGATGAGAGGAAACGGCGGGAATACATAAGCTAGTTTGAAGGTCCAAGGTGCTACTAGTGCATCTACTAGAGTCGCCTTGGGATCCCTGGATCTGGACCCGTAGCAAGGAACCTTGAAGTTCTGCCGAGAGGCCATCAGATCCATGTCTGGAATGCCCCACAGTTGAGTAATTTGGGCAAAGATTTCCGGATGGAGTTCCCACTCCCCCGGATGTAATGTCTGACGACTCAGAAAATCCGCTTCCCAATTTTCCACTCCTGGGATGTGGATTGCAGACAGGTGGCAGGAGTGAGTCTCCGCCCATTGAATGATTTTGGTCACTTCTTCCATCGCCAGGGAACTCCTTGTTCCTCCCTGATGGTTGATGTACGCAACAGTCGTCATGTTGTCTGATTGAAACCGTATGAACTTGGCCTTTGCTAGCTGAGGCCAAGCCTTGAGAGCATTGAATATCGCTCTCAGTTCCAGAATATTTATCGGTAGAAGAGATTCTTCCCGAGACCAAAGACCCTGAGCTTTCAGGGATCCCCAGACCGCGCCCCAGCCCATCAGACTGGCGTCGGTCGTGACAATGACCCACTCTGGTCTGCGGAAAGTCATCCCTTGTGACAGGTTGTCCAGGGACAGCCACCAACGGAGTGAGTCTCTGGTCCTCTGATTTACTTGTATCTTCGGAGACAAGTCTGTATAGTCCCCATTCCACTGACTGAGCATGCACAGTTGTAATGGTCTTAGATGAATGCGCGCAAAAGGAACTATGTCCATTGCCGCTACCATCAAACCTATTACTTCCATGCACTGCGCTATGGAAGGAAGAGGAACGGAATGAAGTGTTTGACAAGAGTTTAGAAGTTTTGTTTTTCTGGCCTCTGTCAGAAAAATCCGCATTTCTAAGGAGTCTATTATTGTTCCCAAGAAGGGAACCCTTGTCGACGGAGATAGAGAACTCTTTTCCACGTTCACTTTCCATCCGTGAGATCTGAGAAAGGCCAGGACTATGTCCTTAGAATGTCGTCCAAGTAAGGTACTACTGCAATGCCCCTTGGTCTTAGCACCGCTAGAAGGGACCCTAGTACCTTTGTGAAAATCCTTGGAGCAGTGGCTAATCCGAAAGGAAGCGCCACGAACTGGTAATGCTTGTCCAGGAATGCGAACCTTAGGAACCGATGATGTTCCTTGTGGATAGGAATATGTAGATACGCATCCTTTAAATCCACCGTGGTCATGAATTGACCTTCCTGGATGGAAGGAAGAATTGTTCGAATGGTTTCCATTTTGAACGATGGAACCTTGAGAAACTTGTTTAAGATCTTGAGATCTAAGATTGGTCTGAACGTTCCCTCTTTTTTGGGAACTATGAACAGATTGGAGTAGAACCCCATCCCTTGTTCTCCTAATGGAACAGGATGAATCACTCCCATTTTTAACAGGTCTTCTACACAATGTAAGAATGCCTGTCTCTTTATGTGGTCTGAAGACAATTGAGACCTGTGGAACCTCCCCCTTGGGGGAAGCCCCTTGAATTCCAGAAGATAACCTTGGGAGACTATTTCTAGTGCCCAAGGATCCAGAACATCTCTTGCCCAAGCCTGAGCGAAGAGAGAGAGTCTGCCCCCCACCAGATCCGGTCCCGGATCGGGGGCCAACATTTCATGCTGTCTTGGTAGCAGTGGCAGGTTTCTTGGCCTGCTTTCCCTTGTTCCAGCCTTGCATTGGTCTCCAGGCTGGCTTGGCTTGAGAAGTATTACCCTCTTGCTTAGAGGACGTAGCACTTGGGGCTGGTCCGTTTCTACGAAAGGGACGAAAATTAGGTTTATTTTTGGCCTTGAAAGACCTATCCTGAGGAAGGGCGTGGCCCTTACCCCCAGTGATATCAGAGATAATCTCTTTCAAGTCAGGGCCAAACAGCGTTTTCCCCTTGAAAGGAATGTTAAGGAGTTTGTTCTTGGAAGACGCATCCGCTGACCAAGATTTCAACCAAAGCGCTCTACGCGCCACAATAGCAAACCCAGAATTCTTCGCCGCTAACCTAGCCAATTGCAAAGTGGCGTCTAGGGTGAAAGAATTAGCCAATTTGAGAGCACGGATTCTGTCCATAATCTCCTCATAAGGAGGAGAATCACTATCGATCGCCTTTACTAGCTCATCGAACCAGAAACACGCGGCTGTAGTGACAGGGACAATGCATGAAATTGGTTGTAGAAGGTAACCTTGCTGAACAAACATCTTTTTAAGCAAACCTTCTAATTTTTTATCCATAGGATCTTTGAAAGCACAACTATCTTCTATGGGTATAGTGGTGCGTTTGTTTAAAGTAGAAACCGCTCCCTCGACCTTGGGGACAGTCTGCCATAAGTCCTTTCTAGGGTCGACCATAGGAAACAATTTTTTAAATATGGGGGGAGGGACGAAAGGTATACCGGGCCTTTCCCATTCTTTATTTACAATGTCCGCCACCCGCTTGGGTATAGGAAAAGCTTCTGGGAGCCCCGGGACCTCTAGGAACTTGTCCATTTTACATAGTTTCTCTGGGATGATCAAATTCTCACAATCATCCAGAGTGGATAATACCTCCTTAAGCAGAGCGCGGAGATGTTCCAACTTAAATTTAAATGTAATCACATCGGGTTCAGCTTGTTGAGAAATTTTCCCTGAATCTGAAATTTCTCCCTCAGACAAAACCTCCCTGGCCCCCTCAGACTGGTGTAGGGGCATTTCAGAACCATTATCATCAGCGTCCTCATGCTCTTCAGTATCTAAAACAGAGCAGTCGCGCTTACGATGATAAGTGGGCATTTTGGCTAAAATGTTTTTGATAGAATTATCCATTACAGCCGTTAATTGTTGCATAGTAAGGAGTATTGGCGCGCTAGATGTACTAGGGGCCTCCTGAGTGGGCAAGACTCGTGTAGACGAAGGAGGGAATGATGCAGTACCATGCTTACTCCCCTCACTTGAGGAATCATCTTGGGCATCATTTTCAGTGTCACATAAATCACATTTATTTAAATGAGAAGGAACCTTGGCTTCCCCACATTCAGAACACAGTCTATCTGGTAGTTCAGACATGTTAAACAGGCATAAACTTGATAACAAAGTACAAAAAACGTTTTAAAATAAAACCGTTACTGTCACTTTAAATTTTAAACTGAACACACTTTATTACTGCAATTGCGAAAAAGTATGAAGGAATTGTTCAAAATTCACCAAAATTTCACCACAGTGTCTTAAAGCCTTAAAAGTATTGCACACCAAATTTGGAAGCTTTAACCCTTAAAATAACGGAGCCGTTTTTAACTTTAACCCCTTTACAGTCCCTGGTATCTGCTTTGCTGAGACCCAACCAAGCCCAAAGGGGAATACGATACCAAATGACGCCTTCAGAAGTCTTTTCTATGTATCAGAGCTCCTCACACATGCGACTGCATGTCATGCTGCTCAAAAACAAGTGCGCAATACCGGCGCGAAAATGAGGCTCTGCCTATGATTAGGGAAAGCCCCTAGAGAATAAGGTGTCTAAAACAGTGCCTGCCGATATTATTTAACAAAAATACCCAGATTAAATGATTCCTCAAGGCTAAATATGTGTAATATATGAATCGATTTAGCCCAGAAAATGTCTACAGTCTTAATAAGCCCTTGTGAAGCCCTTATTTATTGTCTGAATAAAAATGGCTTACCGGATCCCATAGGGAAAATGACAGCTTCCAGCATTACATCGTCTTGTTAGAATGTGTCATACCTCAAGCAGCAAAAGACTGCTCACTGTTCCCCCAACTGAAGTTAATTCCTCTCAACAGTCCTGTGTGGAACAGCCATGGATTTTAGTAACGGTTGCTAAAATCATTTTCCTCATACAAACAGAAATCTTCATCTCTTTTCTGTTTCAGAGTAAATAGTACATACCAGCACTATTTTAAAATAACAAACTCTTGATTGAATAATAAAAACTACAGTTAAACACTAAAAAACTCTAAGCCATCTCCGTGGAGATGTTGCCTGTACAACGGCAAAGAGAATGACTGGGGTAGGCGGAGCCTAGGAGGGATCATGTGACCAGCTTTGCTGGGCTCTTTGCCATTTCCTGTTGGGGAAGAGAATATCCCACAAGTAAGGATGACGCCGTGGACCGGACACACCTATGTTGGAGAAAATAAATTAAAGGGACAGTCTAGTCAATTAAACTTTCATGATTCAGATAGGGCACGCAATTTTAAACAACTTTCCAAATTTACTTTTATCATTAAATTGTTTTGTTCTCTTGGTATTTTTTGTTGAAAGCTAAACCTAGGTAGGCCACCTCTTATCTCAGTGCATTTAAAAAAAAAATCACAACTAGACAGAGCTAGTTCATGTGTGCCAGCACTGATTGGCTAAAATGCAAGTCTGTCAAAAAACTGAAATAAGGGGGCAGTCTGCAGAGGCTTAGATACAAGGTAATCACAGAGGTAAAAAGTTTATTAAAGTGATGGTAAACTCTCCCCTTTACAAAAACGGATCCCGAATGTAAGCGCTATTTTAGATGGAGTTTAATTCATCAGTTGTAATGATGATGCGCTATAAACACTTTTTAATGTAGACATGTAATTCAAATTTCCCGCGCTCCACCACCCACTTTAAAAGTCTATTTTCTTTTAGCTAAAGATTTGAACTGTTCTCCAATCAGCATTCTCCCGTTTGGGCGCCTTTTGTTGTCGCTAGATTGCTGATTGGAGAACAATTCCAACCGTAAGCTTACAGAAAAATTGACTTTTGAAATGGGCGGCAGAGCGCGGGGTATTTGAGTTTCATATCTATATTAAAAAGTAAGTTATAGCCCAACTTCATTACATCTGATGAATTAAACTCAATCTAAAATATCACCAACATTCCGTACCTGTTTACCATCACTTTAATATAACTTTGTTGGTTATGCAAAACTGGGGAATGGGTAATAAAGGGATTATCTATCTTTTTTAAAGAATAAACATTCTGGAGTAGACTGTCCCTTCAAAAATTAAACAAACTGTAAATTTATTTTACCATCCTTGTCTAGGGTGAAGGGTTATTAGCAACATACCCTCTCTACCTAAAGCACAAAAATATTTGCACTCCCAAACCTTTCTGGCTTCTAAATAAAATCATTTAGGTATGTGTACCGAGCGCTAAAGTTTATAAAAAGGCCTTAAGCTTACTAACAGATTAGCCTCCTAGCAGGCTAAATAGTAGGTAACAGAATAGGGGGTGATAGTAAGCGCTGAATAGCTTAAAAGGCTGGAAACTAAATTCTGGCGAATAATTTATTCCATATACATTCAAATTAAAATCACAGATAAAATGTTAAAACACAATGTTCATATATAAATACAGTAAAATTCTGTTCATGGATCCATGAAATATTCCAGGAGTTTTGTACCTGGCTACTTTAGTTATACAAAACCTTGAATGTAGCTATCTTCAAAGTTCTTATGTGTGTTTAGGATAGATTAATAAGTCGGTTACCTGACTTTGGCGTTCTAGATATGGTTCTATTGTCAGTGGATGAAAAAAATGTGTGGACTGTGGTTCAGATCAGACCAATGTGATGTGTGACAATAAACAATATATCAACTTTCAAATAAACATTAAAATCTCAGCACATGATGGTGTAAAAACATTCGTTCAAACTTCAATATAAAATGAAAAAAATAATGCAATAATCAAAGGCGTGTGAGATCCGTTACCGGACCAAGTGGAGGAGGGGCTGTGAAAGAACGTGACGTTGATGCAAAAAGTAGGTGTTTAACCCCATAGAAATGTGAATCCACACTAGTGCTAGTGAAAAACAAAAAAAAAACAAAAAAAAAAAATTCAAAAAGAAAAAAATATATAAAAAATATATATAAAAATAAAGAAATATAGAAAAATATATATATAGTTCAATGTAGATCAATCTTGAACAGATGAAAAAATGTGAGACAGATGAAAATAATGTGAATCTTCAAAAATAAATGAATAATCCCCTTGAAAAATATAGTCTTGAGAAAGGCCAAATCGTGGCCGAAACGCGATGACAGACATACTGGTGAGCTTAATTCTTATACCACTATTGTCCCTTATATACAGTGTTGCACTATTGTTTCTTTTTTTCTCTTTCAGGCTTTTCATCATTTTATATTTTTACATTTTTGTGATATTGACTTTATGAACAACATTTCTATATATACTATATGGACTTCCATCATAGACACTAACAATATCACTTACCAGTTGGTAACTATGACCTCCGGATCTGGCACCTAGGGTGCTGAAGCGGCTCTGTGTTTAGGAGCACCTATATAGAATCTCTGCCAATTTAGACTTTTGCCCATCAAAATTTATATTTGTTTTACGTAATTTTACACTTTTGGATTGCGGATAATTTTGTTTTATTTTTCAAAGGGATTATTCATTTATTTTTGAAGATTCACATTATTTTCATCTGTCTCACATTTTTTCATCTGTTCAAGATTGATCTACATTGAACTATATATATATTTTTCTATATTTCTTTATTTTTATATATATATTTTATATATTTTTTTCTTTTTGAATTTTTTTTTTTTTTTCCACTAGCGCTAGTGTGGATTCACATTTCTCTGGGGTTAAACACCTACTTTTTGCATCAACGTCACGTTCTTTCACAGCCCCTCCTCCACTTGGTCCGGTAACGGATCTCACACGCCTTTGATTATTGCATTATTTTTTTCATTTTATATTGAAGTTTGAACGAATGTTTTTACACCATCATGTGCTGAGATTTTAATGTTTATTTGAAAGTTGATATATTGTTTATTGTCACACATCACATTGGTCTGATCTGAACCACAGTCCACACATTTTTTTCATCCACTGACAATAGAACCATATCTAGAACGCCAAAGTCAGGTAACCGACTTATTAATCTATCCTAAACACACATAAGAACTTTGAAGATAGCTACATTCAAGGTTTTGTATAACTAAAGTAGCCAGGTACAAAACTCCTGGAATATTTCATGGATCCATGAACAGAATTTTACTGTATTTATATATGAACATTGTGTTTTAACATTTTATCTGTGATTTTAATTTGAATGTATATGGAATAAATTATTCGCCAGAATTTAGTTTCCAGCCTTTTAAGCTATTCAGCGCTTACTATCGCCCCCCTATTCTGTTCTTCTAAATAAAATCACATGGTTTCATGTTACCAGCCTATTATACAAATCCATAAAATACATGCAAAGTTAAAGTTAGTAATATACTCAGTTTACAGACATATAGGATAGAATATTGAAAGATAATGTAAAGCAGGGAAATAGAAAGAAGAGCCCAGCACCTGTTTCTCTCCACCTGAACTCCCAAACGTCTGGCGAAAGCTATTCTGTATGACGTTTGATAAACCCTCCATGCTGAAGCGCTACAGATATCAAAAATATAGCAAGAAACAGAAAGAGAAAACAGGCTGTTAGTAAGCAATTAGAGACACAAGTGAGGCAAACAAACGGACATGCATATGGTACACTTGTTCAGAAATACTCTGAAGAGATACAGCAAAGGAAGTGAAAGTATGAAACTTTATTAAAAAAACAAAACAAAACATAAATGCTTATACAGCATCAACATGGAACAAATGAGTCAGATTCACAGACTGCGATCTACTACAGTGATTTATTAAGATCATTTATGGATTAACAAATGCTATAGTACAACACAGTAATCATTTTCTTTAATGCACAAGATATATCTAACACGTCCTTTCAACCGTTTTCCTGCCTGAGGGAACTGCAGTTCAAAGCAGGACAACGAGCTACTGGAAACTAGAGCAGAAAGAGTTTAAAATGTATTAATGATCAAGCTTTGATCATCTCAAAGATGTAACTGACCTTACAACTGAGATACACAAAACAAAAAGGTATCAAACAGATGAGAAAATATTTGTGGTATCTTTCTTAAAGGGACAGTAAAGTTAAAAGGGATCAAAAGTATACCCATGAAAAAAGTGACTATAAGCCATGGTTTTATGAGAAACATCATAACAGAAATGTAGCTTTTATGAGGGAGTAAGTAGGAAGAACAAAGATAAATGTAAATCCATTCATGTGATATATTTTGGATTTTTCAAAAGCTTTTGATAAAGCGCATAGGAGATCACTGTACAAAATTAACATACTGGGAATAGCTGATAATATTATAAAGGGACATTAAACACTTTGAGATGGTAATATAATGATACATTTTATCTATATAAAAAGTATGCAATATACATTCATTATTTATTTTGTTCCCTTTTCCTGTAATTCAATTCTGACAGTCATGTGCTTTTCAGCTCCAGTTAGAAATGGAAGTGCAAAACACTTATATTCCACACAGCCATTGGCTGCACACTGTAGTGACCGATTTATAACTGTCCCTAATTGGCCACAGCAGAGAAGGTAACCTAAGTTACAACATGGCAGCTGCCATTGTATTAGAAACACTAAAACTTTACACCTTTTTTGTCAATATTTAAATAACCAATAAAACTATAAAAATACATCTGCATGTTATTCTCAGACAAATCTTTTCTTTGAATGCATAATTTTTTCTAGCATTTATTTAGTGTTTAATGTCCCTTTAACACGTGGATAAATAAATATTTCTATAAACGACCTGATGAGAGGAAGGATTACAGAACCACATATCTATCTTTGCAGAGGATACCAAATTATGAAAAGTGATTATTTTAAAGCAGAATAGAATTGCTAAAACGTATTGATCAATGCCAGACAGCATTCTAAAACAAATAAGATATTAGCAAAGTGAAGAGAGCATAATTTTGCCCCAATATATACAGACCGGATAAGAACTAACCTTTAGTACAGAGTACAGTATTAGGGAACAATTATTAACATTTGCAATGCAAAACTAAACATGTTAGGGCTACTAAATTAAAGTAACATTAAAGTTAAAGGGACAGTGTACCTTATTTTTTTAAACAGCAGAAGAAATATTGATGGGATGTGGTTTCAAAGAACAAAACCAGCTATTTCAAATAAAAAAAACATAAATTATGCTTATCAGATATTTAATTTCCTTCTGTGTAAGGAGAGTCCACGGCTTCAATCCTTACAGATGGGAAATACTGAACCTAGCCACCAGGAGGCGGTAAAGACACCCCAGCCAAAGGCTTAAATACCTCTCCCACTTCCCCCATGCCCCAGTCATTCTGCCAAGGGAACAAGGAACAGTAGGAAAAATATCAGGGTATAAAAGGTGCCAGAAGAAAAATATAATTTAGAGGGCTGCCCATCTGAGAACCTGGGCGAGGGCCGTGGACTCTCCTTATACAGAAGGAAATAATATTATCTGGTAAGCATAATTTATGTTTTCCTTCTTAATATAAGGAGAGTCCATGGCTTCATTCCTTACTGTTGTGAAACTTATACCCAAGCTTTAGAGAACACTGAATGAAAACGGCAGGGACAAAAAGAGAGGAGGACCCTAATCTGAGGGCACCACAGCCTGCAAAATCTTTCACCCGAAGGCTGCTTCAGCTGAAGCAAAAACATCAAACTTGTTAAATTTAGAAAAAGTATGTAAGCAGGACCAAGTAGCCGCCTTAAAAATCTGATCCATAGAGGTCTCGTTCTTAAAGGCCCAAGAGGAAGCCACTGCTCTAGTAGAATGAGCCGTAATTCTCTGAGGAGGTTTATGTCCCACTGTCTCATAAGCTAAGCGGATAACACTCCTTAACCAAAAAGATAAGGAAGTCGAAGAGACCTTATGACCCTTACGCTTCCCAGAATAGGCAACAAAAAGGGAAGAAGTTTGTCTAAAATCCTTAGAAGCCAGAAGATAGAACTTCAAGGCGCTAACCACGTCCAAATTATGAAGCAAACGTTCCTTCGAAGGAGGAGGATTGGGACACAAGAAAGGAACCACAATCTCTTGATTGATGTTGCCGTCTGACACTACCTTATGGAGGAATCGGCAATCTCAGAAACTCAGCACACAGAAGCAATAGCCAGTAGAAAAAGAACTGTCAATGTCATGCATAGGCTCAAACGGAGCTCGTTGCAAAACCTTAAGAACAAGATTCAGACTCCATGGTGGAGACTTATATCTGAACACAGGCCTGATTCTAATCAAAGTCTTAAAGGACTGTACATCTGGAAGCTCTGAGAGCCTCTTGTGCAGTAAAACAGACAGGGCCAAAATCTGTCCCATCAGGGAACTGGCAGAAAGACTATTCTCCAGTCCATCCTGGAGAAACAATAGGATCCTGGCAACCTTAACTTTATGCCAGGGGAATCCACGCTCTTCACACCAGAATAAATAGGTTCTCCACACCTTATGATAGATGCGACGAGTAACCAGCTAAGGAGCTTGAATGAGAGTATCAATAACTCTCTTAGAAAAACCTCTCTTCGCTAGGACTAAGCGTTCAATCTCCACGCAGTCAGCCTCAGAGAATCTAGATTTTGATGAACAAAAGGAACTTGTTCCAGCAGATCCCTGCGACAAGGTAACTTCTATGGAGGAGAAGATGTCATCCCCACCAGATCTGCGAACGACGACCTTCGTGCCAATGATGGAGCAACCAGTTTCACTGATGCCTTCTCCTAAATGATGTGGGCCACGACACGAGGAAGGAGTGGTAACGGCGGGAAAAGGTGAATTAGATTGAACCTCCAAGGCACTGCTAATGCATCTATTAGCTCAGACTGAGGATCCTTGGACCTCGACCCAAATCTGGGAAGCTTGGTATTGAGACAGGATGCCATGAGATCAATCTCAGGCGTCCCCCACCTGTAGCATATCTCTGCAAACACTTTGGGATGGAGAGACCATTCCCCAGAATGAAAGAATTGTCTGCTCAGAAAATCTGCTTCCCAGTTGTCCACACCCGGAATGTGGATCACTATCAGCAAACAGCTGTGGGCCTCCGCCCACTCCAGAATCCAAGATACTTCCCTCATTGCTAGGGAGCTTCTCGTCCCCCCCCTGATGGTTGTTGTAAGCTGAGGTTATGTTGTCTGATTGGAATCTCATAAACCGGGATGAACCCAGAAGAGGCCAAGCCTTCAGAGCATTGAAGATTGCCCGAAGTTCCAGAATGTTGATCGGGAGGGAGCGTTCCTCCCGAGACCACAGGCCCTGTGTCTTCCTGGCACCCCAAACAGCTTCCCATCCTGATAGACTTGCATCCGTAGTCACAATCTCCCAGGATGGTCTTAGAAAGGATGTCCCTCGGGACAGATCTGGATAGAACCACCAAGAGAGAGAGATTCATCGACCGGTTGTCCAGAGAGATCTGTTGAGACAGATCTGAATGATCATCGTTCCACTGCCTCAGCATGCACAGTTTTAACGGTCTAAGACGGAACCTGGCAAAGGGAATGATGTCCATGCTGGACACCATAAGACCAATTATCTCCATACACTGAGCCACAGATGGCCTTAAGGAGTTAAGGAGGGCAAGACAGGCCGAAGCTAGCTTGCAACATCTCTGGTCTGTTAGGAATATCCTCATGGATATGAAGTCTATTACAGTACCCAGAAATTATACCATGGTGCTGGGAATAAGAGAACTATTTTCTAAGTTTATCTTCCATCCATGAGATCGAAGAAGAGAGAGAAGAGATACTAAATGGTCTTCCGCCAGGCGAAAAGATGGAGCTTGTACCAGAATATCGTCCAAGTAGGGAGCTACTGCTATACCCTGGGTTCTGGCAACGGCTAGAAGAGCAAACAAAAAATAATCTATACACTCTCACCAGGTTACCTATATGCTACCCCAAAAAACTCTGATATCTCCCAATACTCAGAACAAAACAAATGTAATACAAAAAATGGGGAGCACTAAAAAGATGGTTAAAATAGATAACAATGACTATATATATGTAACATATGAAATGAAATTTTAATAAAGTTGCAATAACTCTAAAGAGGGATATATTTAAAATGTGTACAATATACAAGTATATAATGTGTTAATATGAAATTAAATTAATTTATAAAGTGCATGGAGTGTTATAAGAAAGTAAATTCAATGTAAAGTGCAAATAATTATATTTTATTTTTTCCTCTTACCATACGCTCCTGATATTAACTCAATGTTTTTAACTTTTAAGATTGTGGCCACAGTCTTTTTTCCTTTTTATTGGTATTTATATGAATTATCAGCACTATTAATTATTTGCACTTTACATTGAATGTACTTTCTTATAACACTCCATGCACTTTATAAATGAATGCACTATCATATTAACACATTATATACTTGTATATTTTACAAATTTTAAATATATCCCTCTTTAGAGTTATTGCAACTTTATTAAAATTTAATTTCATATGTTACATATATATATATATATATATATATATATAGTCATTGTTATCTATTTTACCTAGCTTTTTAATGCTCCCCATTTTTTGTATTACAACGGCTAGAAGAGCCCCTAGAACCTTGGTAAAAATCCTTGAAGCAGTAGCTGGACCAAACGGAAGTGCAATGAACTGGAAATGATGGTCCAGGAACGCAAACCTTAGGAAATGGAAGTGATCCTTGTGGATTGGTACGTGAAGGTAAGCATCCTTCAGATCTATAGCAGTCATGAACTGTCCTTCCTGAACTACGGGAAGGATGGACCTTATTGTCTCCATCTTGAACGAGGGGACATTTAGAAATTTGTTTAAGCACTTTAGGTCCAGAATCGGGCGGAAAGTTCCCTCTTTCTTTGGAACCACAAACAGGTTTGAATAGTATCCCAAAACTCTTTCTGCAATAGGAACCGGGACAATGACCCCTAAAGAGGACAGATCCTGCACGCACCCCAGAAACACTTCCCTCTTTTCTGGCTTGAAAGAAAGGCTTAAGAGGAGAAATCTGCCCTTGGGTGGATGAGATTTGAAACCTATCTTGTATCCCTGAGCTATGACCTCCAGGACCCATGGATCCTGCATGTCCCTAAACCAAGCGTCTGAAAACAGCAACAGTCTGCCCCCTACACACAGTCTGCCCCCTACACGATCCAGCGCCAGATCGGGGGCCGCCCCTTCATGCCGATTTGGTCTCGGAAAGCTTCTTGCTCTGTTAGGATTTATTCCAGGATTGAATACTCTTGGCCTGCTCGGGCTTAGAGGAGGACTGTTGTCGTTGGTATTTCTCAGAACGAAAGGAACGAAAATTAGAACTCTGTCCCTTAGACTTGTTCTTTTTATCTTGCAGTAGAAAGGCACCCTTACTCCCTGTAACCGTGGAGATGATAGAGTCCAGGCCTGGACCAAATAAAATCTTTCCCTTAAAAGGGAGAGAGAGAGAGAGAGAAGTCTGGATTTAGAAGTCATGTCCGCAGACCAGGACTTCAGCCAGAGCGCCCTACGGGTCTGAACTGAAAAACCAGACACCTTAGCATTTAGGTGCATGTTTGCATCACAGATAAAATTAGCAATTTTCAAAGATTTAATTCTTTCCTGGATAACGTCGAGGGGACCCTCCACCTCGATCAATTCCGATAAGGAGTCGCACCAGTAGGCCGCAGCTCCAGCAACCGAGGCAACAGCCGCTGCCGGTTGAAACAAATATCCCGTATGTAGAAACAGTATTCTTAGAAAAGTTTCAATCTTCTTATCCATTGGCTCTCTGAATAACGAGATATCCTCAAAAGGAATAGTAGTATGTTTGCCCAGCGTGGAGATAGCGCCATCCACCTTAGGGACAGAACTCCACAACTCCAATTGAGAGTCCGGGCCGGGAATAATTTCTTAAAGGAAGACGAAGGGGAAAAGGAAAATCCAATTCTATCCCACTCGTTTTTAATAATGTTCGCCATCTTTACAGAAACAGGAAAAGTTAACAGCACTACCCTGTCTTCATAAACTCTGTCTAATTTAGGAACCAAAGGTTCATCAGGCAGCTTGGCCTCTGGAACCTCTAATGTAGACAGGACCTCCTTTAGAAGAAAACGTAAGTGCTCAATCTTAAAGGTACATTTAAGATTTAGAGAATACAATTTTAAACAACTTTCCAATTTACTTCTATTATTTAATTTGCTTCCTTCTCTTGTTATCCTTTGCTGAAAGGTTTATCTATGTAAGCGCAGGAGCAGCAAAGAACCTAGGTTCTAGCTGCTGATTGGTGGTGGCAGATATATAACGATTGTCATTGGCTCACCCATTTGTACAGTTAGAAACCAGCAGTGCATTGCTACCCCTTAAACAAATGATTCTAAGAGAATGAAACAAATTGGATAATAGAAGTAAATTAGAAAGTTGTTTAAAACTGTATTCTCTATCTGAATCATGAGAAAAATGTTTTGGGTTTCATGTCCCTTTAAATCTAAAGGCTGGTTCCTCCGCAGCAGGAGGCTTAGAGGTAGCAGACTCCAACCCAGAAAGTTCACCCTCTAAAGCCTCAGAGTGTGACTCATGCTCGGATACTGGAAAAACAGATAAATCCAATAAACTACTTGATGACCCCTGGGCAGGAGAGCTAACCTCCCCTGCTATGAGAAAAAGCACGGCAAGCTACAAGCTGCGCAGCGTTCAAAGTGAAAGTAAAAACCTGTGTGTTCCAGCCACATAAACAGTCTATGAGCCCAATAAAATCTAACACATAAAGAAGCATAAAATCAAAGCAAGACATTTGATTAATCCCCACTGTCTAATAATCCCACTCAGGAGATTTGAACCAATGATTCTAATAAACTAAAAAAGAGCCACACTGTGACCCTGTCTTCTAGCGTTCTCAACATATGTAAAAATTGATACGATCTTACCAGAATCCATGCTGTGGAACAGAAACACAGCCTCTCAAGTGTGACAGTCTTGTAGCATCGCACCTGACATGGACTTGAGTGAAGAAAACAAGCAGGCAGTGAAACTCGTCAACACTGATTGCTTAAAGGGACACTGAACCCCACATTTTTTCTGTCAGTGATTCTTTCGTGATAGAGCATGCGATTTTAAGCAACTTTCTAATTTACTCCTATTAACAATTTTTCTTTGTTCTCTTGCTATCTTTATTTGAAAAAAGGCATCTAAGTTTTTTTGGTTCAGAACCCTGGACAGCCCTTTTTATTGGTGGATGAATTTATCCACCAATCAGCAAGAACAACCCAGGTTTTTCACCAAAAATGGGCCGGCATCTAAACTTACATTCTTGCATTTCAAATAAAGATACCAAAATAATGAAGAAAATTTGATAATAGGAGTAAATTAGAAAGTTGCTTAAAATTTCATGCTCTATCTGAATCCCGAAATAAAAATTTGGGTTCAGTGTCCTTTTAAGGAGCTGTTAGCAGGCAGTCTGGAGGGGTTCACAGAAAGACTCTCCCTGCATCTACAGACTCTAACTTTCGTCAATGCTCTCACTGAGAGGCTGACAAGACTACTTAAAACTCCAGTCCCATATCGAAGGGCAGATACCCCTCCTAAGGAACTACTCTGAAATCTTCTGACACTTCTTTGCCTTTTGTCACAGGAGGATGGCAGAGAATGACTGGGGGATGGGGGAAGAGGGAGAGGTATTTAAGCCTTTGGCTGGGGTGTCTTTGCCTCCTCCTGGTGGGCAGGTTCAGTATTTCCCAACAGTAAGGAATGAAGCCGTTGACTCTCCTTATATTAAGAAGGAAATAAACATAAAATATCCATGCATTATACATTTTATACTCTGCAGTTGGTATAACACATTATGGTAAAAACTATTTTACAGTACACAGATAGAGCATGCAATTTTAAACAACTTTCCAATGAAATCCCATTATCAAAATGTGCACTCTTTGTACAGGCCCATTTTGAGGCACCAGCTTCTACTGAGCATGTGCAAGAATTCACAGTACATATATGTATATGCATTTTGTAATTGGCCCATGGCTGTCGCATGATGCAGGGGAAGAAAAAAATGGAACTAACTGAAATTTGGCAAAAAAAAATAATCTCTCTGATTTTTGCATTGTCTTTTTATTATGCACTTGTTGATTATGCAATTCTACTGTATTTAACGGCCCTTTAATAAGGGGGATAGAAAGAAGGTTTATTCGATGAGAATTTAGCTACTAAATTGTGTCTATTTACTCAAGAAGAGTTGCTTAAAGGAACACTGAACCCACATTTTTTCTTTTGCGATTCAGATAGAGCATGCAATTTTAAGCAACTTTCTAATTTACTCCTATTATCAATGTTTCTTCGGTCTCTTGCTATCTTTATTTGAAAAAGAAGGCATCTAAGCTTTTTTTCTTGGTTCAGAACTCTGGACAGCAGCTTTTGATTTGTGGATGAACTTATCCACCAATCAGCAAGGACAACCTAGGTTGTTCACCAAAAATGGGCCGGCATCTAAACTTACATTCTTGCATTTCAAATAAAGATATCAAGAGAATAAGGAAAATTTGATAATAGGAGTAAATGAGAAAGTTGTTAAAATTTCATGCTCTATGTGAATCACGAAAGAAAATTTTTGGGTTCAGTGTCCCTTTAAGGAATGATACGATTATTTTCATTGCATATATTCATAGTTAGACACAGTAAACTCAAAATTCAACTTTTAGGATTCAGTCAGAACCTATAAATTTAAAACAACTTTCCATTTTACATCTAGTATCTAATTTGCTTTGTTCTTTGATATCCTTTATTGAAAAGCATAACTAGGTAGGCTCAAAAGCAAGCAATGCACTACTGGGAAGCTGCTGGGTGATGGCTGTGCATATTTGCCTATTGCCATTCGTTAAACCGATGTGTTCAGCTAGCTCCTCAACAAAAGATACCAAGAGAATGAAGGAAATTTGATAATAAAGGTCAATTTGAAAGTTGATTAAAATTGTATGCTGAATCTGAATCTTGGGTTTCACGTCCCTTTAATATTGGGAGCTGGTAGGAGCAATGTTTAGTCCACGAAAATTGTTTGCGACACAAATGCTAGAGAAAAGGAGATTTAATATTTAATGTACATAACTTTAAAAAGGGTTTAGACAAGGTTACTTTATTGCTTATTTTAAATGTGTAGGCTGCTTACAATACATTACTATTAATCTTACTTTTTTTTCTAAATTCTAACAGATCAAGGACAATACGTGAAGCTTAAACTTGATGGACTTTTCCCTTTATCTACTTCTACTATCAGTTTTGTATATTTTTAGTTTACAATAAATTGAAAAATTCACGTTTATGTTCCCAAACTTATTTTAAGTGATTAAGCTAAAAATGAAAAATGTTTAAGTGATTAAGCGAAAAATCAAAATCAAATTCCAAATGAGATACAGTTTATATCTGCAGCTTTCTCCCCAGGACTTTAGCGGGTGAGCCATCCTGCTAATATTTTAGCAAATAGCTCATTTTATAAATGTTCAATTTTGAATTACACAAATTATCATTAAATACATTTTTGTTAAAAGGATACAAAAAAGGAACAGGCTCACAGTTAAATTATGCAATTCATTTGTGCTTTGTATAGCAGAAAATTATATAATATTAGAAAATATTACACTGCCCCCCCACTCCGCTACTTCATAATGCCACCCGACTGGAAACATTTTCTATGGAGGACACTGATTTGCATTGAAATAATATAAATACTCTGCAATGAATTCCTAAGAATAAAGGAACAGCCGTGACTTTGGATTTAATAACTATAATTAACTACTGCACACATTATTATTTAATAAAGAACAATGTTAAAGTAATTAAACTGATTTAAATCACAAACCAAAACAGTAATTTACTGTAACAGTAGGTATGTATGTTTTAAAGTGGTTGCAATAACTATGTAACATACAGAAATAATAGGGAACCAATACAGAAGTTTGTTTAAGATACATTTTCCTTTTGCCTCCTGAATAAAAATCAAGTGAATACTATAGGACAAACAAATAGAAATATTGTGGAAATAACGAATCAGTAACACAGCAAAAGCATTTTAACTGCAGTGACCTGATGATAGCATTACACTGTTGCTAAGCTAACTGGGCAGAATAAAATCATTTTCCACACCAAAAAAACCCCACTGCCACTCAAATAAGGTTTTTTCTGGCCTTTGACTTATGAAGTACTAATTATAAAACATCTTTGTAATCTTTGGGTATTGATGCTCAGGTTTGAAGGAATGAAAAGCAAACATAGTGCAGGATTTCCTCCAGATGTTTTCAGCATATAAGATTCATTTTTTGATAAGAAAAGAAAAAAAAAATGAAGAAAAATAAAGAAAATGTTACTGCATCTTTTATGTCAATGTTTTTGTGTCAGGAGAAAGGGTATGGTGAGACATTTATATTGCTGAAAGACAGAGGGAAATTACGAGAAAAAAAAGTGTGCGTTTGTATGTATGTATGTATATATATATATATATATATATATATAAATATATATATATACATACATGCATACACACATACATACATACACACACAGGTGGCCCTGGGTTTACGCCAGTTAAATTTGCGCCGTTTCAGAATAACAACCTTTTTTTCAGTCATGTGCAGTAATTAAAATAGCCAGTAGGTGGAGCTATCCGCCTGTTTTGCAGGAAAGTTATGCAACTTAACAGGTCTGAAATTGATCTGTGCACACAGAGCAGACATTATGTATCGAGCAGCCACATCCCTATTATCTTCCTGTACAGCTGCTTGAGATGAGGGCGCCTAACTGCCTATTAATCACTGCAGATAGAAATGCATATAATAGGTGCAGAACCAATATTATCTAACATGCTAACAATGCAGAGAACTGATTGCAGAAAAATACAAGTAAAAAAGTTTTTGTTCATTAAACTTAGTTTAATGATGATACAATCTATATTATTAGGTTTATAATGCTGTTTAGCATTTAAAGTCTTCATTTCAAAGCTTTAAAAATAATGTATTAGATGTTACTTATGACAATTTTGAGAGGGGCCTGGAACCTAACTCCCTCACTTCCCATTGACTTACATTATAAACTGGGTTTCAATTTACGGTTTAGATTTACAACCATTCCTCCTGGAACCTAACCCCGGCGTAAACTGAGGGCTACCTGTATATAAACCTGTATATATACATACCCACCCCGTCTTAGAACATATACATAAACATTTAGATATAAAAATCCATGAACGACAATGCTATATATAAAACAATTCAACACAATGTAAAGGTTAAAGTATTTCATATGTAGAAATTTGCTGACCAGAAGCCATATTAAATACATTTAGTCACATAAATACATACACCCTTTTTAAATAAAAAAAAATGCACTAACAGTGTGATGTGTCTTATATGCCGAAGAATTAGGTATGTAATTCCAACACTGAGTTGACAGTTTGGGCAGGTTCTTGTATTTTAATACTTATCCAAGTACCCCTACTGTTTTCTAATGTTGCAAATAAAGACATTTAGACATAAATCAAGAAAACAATATTTTGAAGCCCCCTAAATTGCTGTTCAAAGCTATAAAAGTTATGCGATTTATTTTTCTGGTACCACTTATATATACTGTACATATTGTGATCTATAGTAATCGAAAGAAAACTGGTACCGAATACAGATTTTGGTATACACTAATTATGTGACTTTTTGATGTAGGGGGACTCATTTCAGAGGGTACAGGGTAACATTTTCAGAACTGTAACATCAATGTTTTATGTGGTTTTGTTTAGATCTTAGAAATTTTCTGCGTATTCAAAGAAAACTGAGCTAAAAACTGAATTTATGCTTACCTGATAAATTTCTTTCTTTTGCAATGTACCGAGTCCACGGATTCATCCTAACTTGTGGGATATTGTCTTTCCTGACAGAAAGTAGCAAAGAGAGCACCACAGCAGAGCTGTCTATATAGCTCCCCCCTTAACTCCACCCCCAGTCATTCGACCGAAGGCCAAGGAAGAAAAGGAGAAACTATAAGGTGCAGAGGTGACTGAAGTTTACATAAAAAATACTAACGGTCTTGAATAGACAGGGCGGGACGTGGACTCGGTACATCGCAAAAGAAAGAAATTTATCAGGTAAGCATAAATTCTGTTTTCTTTTGCAAGATGTACCAAGTCCACGGATTCATCCTAACTTGTGGGATACCAATACCAAAGCTTTAGGACACGGATGAAGGGAGGGACAAGACAGGAACCTAAACGGAAGGCACCACTGCTTGCAAAACCTTTCTTCCAAAAATAGCCTCCGAAGAAGCAAAAGTATCAAATTTGGAAAAAGGTATGAAGCGAAGACCAAGTCGCAGCCTTACAAATCTGTTCAACAGAAGCATAATTTTTAAAAGCCCATGTGGAAGCCACCGCTCTAGTGGAGTGAGCTGTAATTCCTTCAGGAGGCTGCTGTCCAGCAGTCTCATAAGCCAAACGGATGATGCTTTTCAGCCAAAAGGAAAGAGAGGTAGCCGTAGCCTTTTGACCTCTACGCTTTCCAGCATAGGCAACAAACAAAGAAGATGATTGGCGAAAATCTTTGGTTGCCTGCAAATAAAACTTCAAGGCACGAACCACGTCCAAGTTGTGCAACAGACGGTCCTTCTTAGAAGGAGGATTAGGACACAGAGAAGGAACAACAATTTCCTGATTGATATTCCTGTTAGAAACAACCTTAGGGAGGAACCCAGGTTTGGTACGCAAAACCACCTTATCAGCATGGAAAACAAGATAAGGCGAGTCACATTGTAATGCAGATGGTTCAGAAACTCTTCGAGCTGAAGAGATAGCAACTAGAAATAGAACTTTCCAAGATAGAAGCTTAATATCTATGGAATGCATGGGTTCAAATGGAACCCCCTGAAGAACTTTAAGAACTAAATTGAGACTCCATGGCAGAGCAGCAGGTTTAAACACAGGCTTAATTCTAACTAAAGCCTGACAAAAAGCCTGAATGTCTGGGACATCTGCTAGACGCTTGTGCAACAGAATAGACAAAGCAGATATCTGTCCCTTTAAGGAACTAGCGGACAATCCTTTCTCCAATACTTCTTGGAGAAAAGACAAAATCCTAGGAATCCTGATCTTACTCCATGAGTAGCCTTTGGATTCACACCAAAAAAGATATTTACGCCATATCTTATGATAGATCTTCCTGGTGACAGGCTTTCGAGCCTGAAT
The DNA here is from genome assembly GCF_027579735.1 of Bombina bombina. Classification (NCBI taxonomy): domain Eukaryota; kingdom Metazoa; phylum Chordata; class Amphibia; order Anura; family Bombinatoridae; genus Bombina; species Bombina bombina. The sequence goes on from NW_026511987.1 coordinate 119,035, forward strand.
CAAGGTATCTATGACTGACTCAGAGAAACCCCGCTTTGATAAAATCAAGCGTTCAATCTCCAAGCAGTCAGTTGCAGAGAAATTAGATTTGGATGCTTGAATGGACCTTGAATCAAAAGGACCCGTCTCAGTGGCAGAGATGACATGTCCCCCAGGTCTGCATACCAAGTCCTGCGTGGCCACGCAGGCGCTATCAAAATCACCAAAGCTCTCTCCTGTTTGATTCTGGCAATCAGACGCGGAAGGAGAAGGAATGGTAGAAAAAACATAAGCCAGGTTGAACGACCAGGGTACTGCTAGAGCATCTATCAGTACTGCCTGAGGATCCCTTGACCTGGATCCGTAACGAGGAAGTTTGGCGTTCTGACGAGACGCCATCAGATCCAATTCTGGTGTGCCCCATAGCTGAACCAGTTGAGCAAACACCTCCGGATGGAGCTTCCACTCCCCCAGATGAAAAGTCTGACAACTTAGAAAATCGGCCTCCCAGTTCTCCACCACTGGGATATAGATAGATGATAGATGGCAAGAGTGAGTCTCTGCACATCGGATTATCCTGGAAACTTCCATCATCGCCAAGGAACTCCTTGTTCCCCCCTGATGATTGATATAAGCTACAGTCGTGATGTTGTCTGACTGAAACCTGATGAATCCGGCCACGCTGGCCTGCGGAAACACATTCCCCTGGACAGGTGATCCTGTGACAACCACCAAAGAAGAGAGTCTCTGGTCTCTTGATCCAGATTTATCTGAGGAGATAAATCTGCATAATCCCCATTCCACTGTTTGAGCATGCATAGTTGCAGTGGTCTGAGATGCAAGCGAGCAAACGGAACTATGTCCATTGCCGCTACCATAAGTCAGATTACCTCCATACACTGAGCCACTGACGGCCGAGGAATGGAGTGAAGAGCTCGGCAGGTGGTTAAAATCTTTGATTACCTAACCTCCATCAGAAATATTTTCATGTCCACCTAATCTATCAGAGTTCCCAGGAATAGAACTCTTGTGAGAGGAATAAGAACTCTTTTTCACGTTCACCTTCTACCCATGAGATCTTAGAAAGGCCAACACTAAATCCGTGTGAGACTTGGCAAGTTGGAAAGTCGACGCTTGAATTAAGATGTCGTCTAGATAAGGCGCCACTTCTATGCCCCGCGGCCTTAGGACCGCCAGAAGGGACCCTAGCACATTTGTGAAGATTCTTGGCGCTGTGTCCAACCCGAAGGGAAGAGCCACAAACTAGTAATGCCTGTCCAGAAAGGCAAACCTGAGGAACTGGAGATGATCTTTGTGGATAGGAATGTGTAGATACGCATACTTTAGATCCACGGTAGTCATATATTGACCCTACTGGATCATTGGTAAAACAGTCCGAATGGTCTCCATCTTGAAGGATGGAATTCTTAGGAATTGGTTTAGGATCTTGAGATCTAGAATTGGTCTGAAGGTTCCCTCTTTTTTGGGAACCACAAACAGATTGGAGTATAAACCTTGCCCCTGTTCTGTTTTCGAAACTGGGCAGATCACTCCCATGGTAAAAAGGTCTTCTACACAGCGTAAGAAAGCCTCTCTTTTTGTCTGGTTTACAGACAATTGAGAAAGATGGAACCTCCCCCTTGGAGGAGAATCTTTAAAATCTAGGAGATAACCTTGGGTTACAATTTCTATGGCCCAGGAGTCCTGAACATCTCTTGCCCAGGCCTGAGCAAAGAGAGAAAGTCTGCACCCTACTTGATCCGGTCCCGGATCGGGGGCTACACCTTCATGCTGTCTTAGTGGCAGCAGCAGGCTTTTTGGCCTGTTTACCCTTGTTCCAAGCCTGGTTAGGTCTCCAGGTTGGCTTGGATTGAGCAAAGTTCCCCTCTTGCTTTGCAGCAGGGGGAAGAGGAAGCGGGACCACTCTTGAAGTTTCAAAAGGAACGAAAATTATTTTGTTTGGTCCTTGTCTTATTTGACTTATGTTGAGGGAGGGCATGACCCTTCCCTCCAGTGATGTCTGAAATGATCTCTTTCAGTGCAGGCCCGAATAGGGTCTTACCTTTGAAAGGGATGGTCAAAGCTTAGATTTAGATGACACATCAGCTGACCAGGACTTAAGCCATAACTCTCTTCGCGCTAAAATGGCAAAACCTGAATTTTTTGCTGCTAACTTAGCAAGATGAAAAGCGGCATCTGTAATAAAAGAATTAGCCAACTTAAGGGCCTTAATTCTGTCCAAAATATCATCTAGTGGGGTCTCCATCTGAAGAGCCTCTTCTAGAGCCTCAAACCAAAAAGCAGCTGCAGTGGTTACCGGAACAATGCACGCTATAGGTTGAAGAAGAAAACCCTGATGAACAAAAATGTTCTTTATTAGACCCTCTAACTTTTTATCCATAGGATCAATGAAAGCACAACTGTCTTCAATAGGTATAGTTGTATGCTTAGCCAGAGTAAAAATAGCTCCCTCCACCTTTGGGACCGTCTGCCATGAGTCCTTTATGGTGTCAGAAATGGGGAACATTTTCTTAAAAACAGGAGGGGGAGCGAACGGAATACCTGGTCTATCCCACTCCTTGGTAACAATGTCCGAAATCCTCTTAGGGACCGGAAAAACATCAGTGTAAACAGGAACCTCTAAATATTTGTCCATTTTACACAATTTCTCTGGAACGACAATAGGGTCACAATCATCCAGAGTAGCTAAAACCTCCCTGAGTAATAAACGGAGGTGCTCTAGCTTAAATTTAAATGCCGTCATATCTGAATCTGTCTGAGGGAACATCTTTCCTGAATCAGAAATCTCTCCCTCAGACAGCAAATCCCTCATCCCTACCTCAGAACATTTTGAGGGAATATCGGATACGGCTACTAAAGAGTCAGAAGGCTCAGCATTTGTTCTTAACCCAGAGCTACTGCGCTTCCCTTGCAACCCTGGCAGTTTAGATAAAACCTCTGTGAGGGTAGTATTCATAACTGAAGCCATATCTTGGAAGGTGAAAGAATTAGACGCACTAGAAGTACTTGGCATCGCTTGTGCGGGCGTAACTGGTTGTGACACTTGGGGAGAACTAGATGGCGAAACCCGATTTACTTCTGTCTGAGAATCATTTAATGCCAAATTCTTATAAGTCAAAATATGCTGTTTGCAATTTATAGACATATCAGTACAATTGGGACACATTCTTAGAGGGGGTTCCACAATGGCTTCTAAACAAATTGAACAATGAGTTTCCTCAGTGTCAGACATGTTTAACAGGCTAGTAATGAAGCAAGCAAGCTTGGAAAACACTTTATTTAATGAAAAAAACACAATTTGCAAAAACGGTACTGTACCTTTAAGAGAAAAAAAGGCATACAAACTGCAAAACAGGTAAAATTGCTTCAAAAATTCAGAAATTTTAAAAGTGCACACACTAAGCTTTAGAAGGATTGCACCACAAGTAACAAAGCAATAGACTCCCAAATGAAAAAAAAAAACGGATTGATAAGTGTCTAAAACCGGTTAAAAACCCCTAAAGCACCTTGCCACAGCTCTGCTGTGGCCCTACCTGCCCGTAGGAAGCGATAATATGGGGTTTAAAGCTTCAATTAGTCCCTCAGAAGACTCTCAGGACCTCAGGAGAAGTTGCTTGCTGCTTGTAAATGTATGCCCCGCCCACCTCACTCGATGTTGCTGGGGCCTACACAAAACTAACAAACCCTGCCTGAAAGCCATGTGGGTTATAAACAACCCCAAAGAACCCTCAAGCAAATGTCCCATAAAACAGAAAACGTTACTCCCAGACACAAAAACGTTTGTCCCAAATTCACATAACAAACGGAGTGCCCACAAAATATTAACCCTTTATGCAAGCTAGTAAAAACACTAGGATTACTGCTTACCCTTCCTCTAATGGGGACACTGTCAGCCTTTCTGAGTTAACACAGTCTCTGCAGAAAATATGACTGAACATACCTCATTGCTGTATAGCAGGAAACAGTTCCTCACACTGAAGTTTTCCTGTACTCCTCAGCTTCTGTGGGAACAGCAGTGGACCTTAGTTACAAATGCTAAGATCATCATCCTCCAGGCAGAAATCTTCATCTATGTCCTGCCTGGGAGTAAATAGTACAACACCGGTACCATTTAAAAATAACAAACACTTGATTGAAGATAACATAAAACTAACAGTTTAACACCTCTACTCTTTACCCTTCCTGCTTAGAGCCAGCAAAGAGAATGACTGGGGGTGGAGTTAAGGGGGGAGCTATATAGACAGCTCTGCTGTGGTGCTCTCTTTGCTACTTCCTGTCAGGAAGGACAATATCCCACAAGTTAGGATGAATCCGTGGACTCGGTACATCTTGCAAAAGAAATATATTCAAATAAGTTCCTAAAAGTAAAAAAAAAAAAAAAAAAAGTCTGATCCTTGCACTGTCTGTCTCAGAACGCAACTCAGAAAATCTGTTCCATCAAAGCAACTGATTAGGTTTTAAAGGATCAGCCTCATTTCTGTTCCTAATGGGACAGAAAAGTTAATACTTAAAGGGACATGAAATCCAAATTCTCTCATGTTTCAGATAGAGCATTTGATTTTAAACAATTTTCCAATTTACTGCTATGTAATTTGCTTTATTCTCTTGGTATCCTTTGCTGAAAATGATATCTAGGTAGGCTCAGGAGTTGCTGATTGGTGGCTGCACTTACATGCCTTATGTTATTGGCTCACCTGTTGTGTTCAGATAGCTCCCACTAGTGCATTGCTGCTTTTTGACAAAGGATACCAAGAGAATGAAGAAAAACATAATTTATGTAAGAACTTACCTGATAAATTCATTTCTTTCATATTAACAAGAGTCCATGAGCTAGTGACGTATGGGATATACATTCCTACCAGGAGGGGCAAAGTTTCCCAAACCTTAAAATGCCTATAAATACACCCCTCACCACACCCACAAATCAGTTTAACGAATAGCCAAGAAGTGGGGTGATAAGAAAAAAAGTGCGAAGCATATAAAATAAGGAATTGGAATAATTGTGCTTTATACAAAAAAATCATAACCACCACAAAAAAGGGTGGGCCTCATGGACTCTTGTTAATATGAAAGAAATGAATTTATCAGGTAAGTTCTTACATAAATTATGTTTTCTTTCATGTAATTAACAAGAGTCCATGAGCTAGTGACGTATGGGATAATGACTACCCAAGATGTGGATCTTTCCACACAAGAGTCACTAGAGAGGGAGGGATAAAATAAAGACAGCCAATTCCTGCTGAAAATAATCCACACCCAAAATAAAGTTTAATGAAAAACATAAGCAGAAGATTCAAACTGAAACCGCTGCCTGAAGAACTTTTCTACCAAAAACTGCTTCAGAAGAAGAAAATACATCAAAATGGTAGAATTTAGTAAAAGTATGCAAAGAGGACCAAGTTGCTGCTTTGCAGATCTGGTCAACCGAAGCTTCATTCCTAAACGCCCAGGAAGTAGATACTGACCTAGTAGAATGAGCTGTAATTCTCTGAGGCGGAATTTTACCCGACTCAACATAGGCAAGATGAATTAAAGATTTCAACCAAGATGCCAAAGAAATGGCAGAAGCTTTCTGGCCTTTCCTAGAACCGGAAAAGATAACAAATAGACTAGAAGTCTTACGGAAAGATTTCGTAGCTTCAACATAATATTTCAAAGCTCTAACAACATCCAAAGAATGCAACGATTTCTCCTTAGAATTCTTAGGATTAGGACATAATGAAGGAACCACAATTTCTCTACTAATGTTGTTGGAATTCACAACTTTAGGTAAAAATTCAAAAGAAGTTCGCAACACTGCCTTATCCTGATGAAAAATCAGAAAAGGAGACTCACAAGAAAGAGCAGATAATTCAGAAACTCTTCTAGCAGAAGAGATGGCCAAAAGGAACAAAACTTTCCAAGAAAGTAATTTAATGTCCAATGAATGCATAGGTTCAAACGGAGGAGCTTGAAGAGCTCCCAGAACCAAATTCAAACTCCAAGGAGGAGAAATTGACTTAATGACAGGTTTTATACGAACCAAAGCTTGTACAAAACAATGAATATCAGGAAGAATAGCAATCTTTCTGTGAAAAAGAACAGAAAGAGCGGAGATTTGTCCTTTCAAAGAACTTGCGGACAAACCCTTATCTAAACCATCCTGAAGAAACTGTAAAATTCTCGGTATTCTAAAAGAATGCCAAGAAAAATGATGAGAAAGACACCAAGAAATATAAGTCTTCCAGACTCTATAATATATCTCTCGAGATACAGATTTACGAGCCTGTAACATAGTATTAATCACGGAGTCAGAGAAACCTCTTTGACCAAGAATCAAGCGTTCAATCTCCATACCTTTAAATTTAAGGATTTCAGATCCGGATGGAAAAAAGGACCTTGTGACAGAAGGTCTGGTCTTAACGGAAGAGTCCATGGTTGGCAAGATGCCATCCGGACAAGATCCGCATACCAAAACCTGTGAGGCCATGCCGGAGCTATTAGCAGAACAAACGAGCATTCCCTCAGAATCTTGGAGATTACTCTTGGAAGAAGAACTAGAGGCGGAAAGATATAGGCAGGATGATACTTCCAAGGAAGTGATAATGCATCCACTGCCTCCGCCTGAGGATCCCGGGATCTGGACAGATACCTGGGAAGTTTCTTGTTTAGATGAGAGGCCATCAGATCTATCTCTGGGAGCCCCCACATTTGAACAATCTGAAGAAATACCTCTGGGTGAAGAGACCATTCGCCCGGATGCAACGTTTGGCGACTGAGATAATCCGCTTCCCAATTGTCTACACCTGGGATATGAACCGCAGAGATTAGACAGGAGCTGGATTCCGCCCAAACCAAAATTCGAGATACTTCTTTCATAGCCAGAGGACTGTGAGTCCCTCCTTGATGATTGATGTATGCCACAGTTGTGACATTGTCTGTCTGAAAACAAATGAACGATTCTCTCTTCAGAAGAGGCCAAAACTGAAGAGCTCTGAAAACTGCACGGAGTTCCAAGATATTGATCGGTAATCTCACCTCCTGAGATTCCCAAACTCCTTGTGCCGTCAGAGATCCCCACACAGCTCCCCAACCTGTGAGACTTGCATCTGTTGAAATTACAGTCCAGGTCGGAAGAACAAAAGAAGCCCCCTGAATTAAACGAAGGTGATCTGTCCACCACGTTAGAGAGTGTCGAACAATCGGTTTTAAAGATATTAATTGATATATCTTCGTGTAATCCCTGCACCATTGGATCAGCATACAGAGCTGAAGAGGTCGCATGTGAAAACGAGCAAAGGGGATCGCGTCCGATGCAGCAGTCATAAGACCTAGAATTTCCATGCATAAGGCTACCGAAGGGAATGATTGAGACTGAAGGTTTCGACAAGCTGTAATCAATTTTAGACGTCTCTTGTCTGTTAAAGACAGAGTCATGGACACTGAATCTATCTGGAAACCCAGAAAGGTTACCCTTGTTTGAGGAATCAAAGAACTTTTTGGTAAATTGATCCTCCAACCATGATCTTGAAGAAACAACACAAGTCGATTCGTATGAGACTCTGCTAAATGTAAAGACTGAGCAAGTACCAAGATATCGTCCAAATAAGGAAATACCACAATACCCTGTTCTCTGATTACAGACAGAAGGGCACCGAGAATCTTTGTGAAAATTCTTGGAGCTGTAGCAAGGCCAAACGGTAGAGCCACAAATTGGTAATGCTTGTCTAGAAAAGAGAATCTCAGGAACTGATAATGATCTGGATGAATCGGAATATGCAGATATGCATCCTGTAAATCTATTGTGGACATATAATTCCCTTGCTGAACAAAAGGCAATATAGTCCTTACAGTTACCATCTTGAACGTTGGTATCCTTACATAACGATTCAATAATTTTAGATCCAGAACTGGTCTGAAGGAATTCTCCTTCTTTGGTACAATGAAGAGATTTGAATAAAACCCCATCCCCTGTTCCGGAACTGGAACTGGCATAATTACTCCAGCCAACTCTAGATCTGAAACACAATTCAGAAATGCTTGAGCTTTCACTGGATTTACTGGGACATGGGAAAGAAAAAATCTCTTTGCAGGAGGTCTCATCTTGAAACCAATTCTGTACCCTTCTGAAACAATGTTCTGAATCCAAAGATTGTGAACAGAATTGATCCAAATTTCTTTGAAAAAACGTAACCTGCCCCCTACCAGCTGAACTGGAATGAGGGCCGTACCTTCATGTGAACTTAGAAGCAGGCTTTGCCTTTCTAGCAGGCTTGGATTTATTCCAGACTGGAGATGGTTTCCAAACTGAAACTGCTCCTGAGGACGAAGGATCAGGCTTTTGTTCTTTGTTGAAACGAAAGGAACGAAAACGATTGTTAGCCCTGTTTTTACCTTTAGACTTTTTATCCTGTGGTAAAAAAGTTCCTTTCCCACCAGTAACAGTTGAAATAATAGAATCCAACTGAGAACCAAATAATTTGTTTCCCTGGAAAGAAATGGAAAGTAGAGTTGATTTAGAAGCCATATCAGCATTCCAGGTCTTAAGCCATAAAGCTCTTCTGGCTAAGATCGCCAGAGACATAAACCTAACATCAACTCTAATAATATCAAAAATGGCATCACAGATGAAATTATTAGCATGCTGGAGAAGAATAATAATATCATGAGAATCACGATTTGTTACTTGTTGCGCTAGAGTTTCCAACCAAAAAGTTGAAGCTGCAGCAACATCAGCCAATGATATAGCAGGTCTAAGAAGATTACCTGAACATAGATAAGCTTTTCTTAGAAAAGATTCAATTTTTCTATCTAAAGGATCCTTAAACGAGGTACCATCTGACGTAGGAATGGTAGTACGTTTAGCAAGGGTAGAAATAGCCCCATCAACTTTAGGGATTTTGTCCCAAAATTCTAACCTGTCAGGCGGAACAGGATATAATTGCTTAAAACGTTTAGAAGGAGTAAATGAATTACCCAATTTATCCCATTCCTTGGAAATTACAGCAGAAATAGCATTAGGAACAGGAAAGACTTCTGGAATAACCGCAGGAGCTTTAAAAACCTTATCCAAACGTATAGAATTAGTATCAAGAGGACTAGAATCCTCTATTTCTAAAGCAATTAGTACTTCTTTAAGTAAAGAGCGAATAAATTCCATCTTAAACAAATATGAAGATTTATCAGCATCAATCTCTGAGATAGAATCCTCTGAACCAGAAGAGTCCAAAGAATCAGAATGATGGTGTTCATTTAAAAATTCATCTGTAGAGAGAGAAGATTTAAAAGACTTTTTACGTTTACTAGAAGGAGAAATAACAGACAAAGCCTTCTTTATGGATTCAGAAACAAAATCTCTTATGTTATCAGGAACATTCTGCACCTTAGATGTTGAGGGAACTGCAACAGGCAATGGTACATCACTAAAGGAAATATTATCTGCTTTAACAAGTTTGTCATGACAATTATTACAAACAACAGCTGGAGGAATAGCTACCAAAAGTTTACAGCAGATACACTTAGCTTTGGTAGATCCAGCAGGCAGTGGTTTTCCTGTAGTATCTTCTGGCTCAGATGCAACGTGAGACATCTTGCAATATGTAAGAGAAAAAACAACATATAAAGCAAAATAGATCAAATTCCTTATAAGACAGTTTCAGGAATGGGAAAAAATGCCAAACATCAAGCTTCTAGCAACCATAAGCAAATGAAAAATGAGACTGAAATAATGTGGAGACAAAAGCGACGCCCATATTTTTTAGCGCCAAATAAGACGCCCACATTATTTGGCGCCTAAATGCTTTTGGCGCCAAAAATGACGCAACATCCGGAACGCCGACATTTTTGGCGCAAAATAACGTCAAAAAATGACGCAACTTCCGGCGACACGTATGACGCCGGAAACGGAAAAGAATTTTTGCGCCAAAAAAGTCCGCGCCAAGAATGACGCAATAAAATGAAGCATTTTCAGCCCCCGCGAGCCTAACAGCCCACAGGGAAAAAAGTCAAATTTTTGAGGTAAGAAAAAATATGATAATTCAATGCATAATCCCAAATATGAAACTGACTGTCTGGAAATAAGGAAAGTTGAACATTCTGAGTCAAGGCAAATAAATGTTTGAATACATATATTTAGAACTTTATAAATAAAGTGCCCAACCATAGCTTAGAGTGTCACAGAAAATAAGACTTACTTACCCCAGGACACTCATCTACATGTTTGTAGAAAGCCAAACCAGTACTGAAACGAGAATCAGTAGAGGAAATGGTAAATATAAGAGTATATCGTCGATCTGAAAAGGGAGGTAAGAGATGAATCTCTACGACCGATAACAGAGAACCTTATGAAATAGACCCCGTAGAAGGAGATCACTGCATTCAATAGGCAATACTCTCTTCACATCCCTCTGACATTCACTGCACGCTGAGAGGAAAACCGGGCTCCAACTTGCTGCGGAGCGCATATCAACGTAGAATCTAGCACAAACTTACTTCACCACCTCCCTTGGAGGCAAAGTTTGTAAAACTGATTTGTGGGTGTGGTGAGGGGTGTATTTATAGGCATTTTAAGGTTTGGGAAACTTTGCCCCTCCTGGTAGGAATGTAAATCCCATACGTCACTAGCTCATGGACTCTTGTTAATTACATGAAAGAAATAGAAGTAAAAGGAAAGTGGTTTAAAATTGAATATTTTTTAAGTTTCATGTCTGTTTAATATAATGCAGTGTACATTGTTACCTTATTCAATGTATCTTTAATTTTAGGGGTTTACATGTTTTTCAAACATAACAGAACTATTAATTAATTGTATTTCTCTACATGCACATGATATACTTCTCAAAGATTTAAACACTTTGGGTTTATGTATATAGATAAAAGCAATGGTTCTATGATTTATATCAATTTTTTAATATGTCCTATTGAGATAGACTTTGGACAAAAAAAATTATGTTTAATGTAGTTTTTTAGTTATTTTGTATTGTATGTTTTTATACATCTATTTATACATTGTATTTGTAAGGAGGTTCAACATGTAAATATCTTCTTACCTACATGTGTTTACAAAGGTTACCTTAACAACCACACAAAGGTGATTGTAGTTAGGTGTGTTTTTTTTGCCAATTGTGTTTCTGCTAATTGATTATCCAATCACAATAGCCCATTTGTTTTTAGATTTCTGTTAAATAGCAAGTGTTTTATAATGTTTGTCATAGCCTGATGAAACAGCCCTGAGTAGGCTGAGAAACTAGTTGCTGTGTTAATAAAGACTTTTTATACTTTTATACACTTGCTATTGTGTGTATTTTTTTCACCTCCTGTGATAAATTATATCGTTGATCCTGGTTCCTGTTGAGGATTGCAGTTTCAAGTCTACTGGGCGACGTTTTGGCTCCAGTTTGCCGAGATTGCACCTGCAGGTGCCCACCATCTTGTAAGTGCAAGCTATTGGTATTATTTTCCCCTTGTCCTGATGATATTGGGCCATGTCGTGTTGCTTTTTCCTTTATCCATAGGCACATATACATTGGAGTGTCAGAGGATTCCTGACTGTCTCTGCGCTTTGGATACAGTGTGCTGAACCACTGAGAAGTGTCAGTCTGCTCTACTAGCACCAGTGGGGTGCTTTATGTTTGTGAGTATTCACATTCTCATATTGCTGCTCATTTTACCTGTACTGGCGATATTAGGCCATGGTGGCGCCTCTGTTTTTTATTCTTTTTTAAGATTTAAACAGAGCTTGTTGTCAGTTTTTTTTTCTCCTTGTGAAGCATCACCAGAAAGCCCAGCCAATGAGAAGATGCACTGCCCGCCTTTTTAGAAAACAGCAGTAATTGCTCCTGGCCCACTACTCAAGCGGTATTGCATTGTAAATATGAAGATGGATCAAATTTTTCCAATCCATCTTAGTAAAGGGCAAGCAAGTGTGAGTATTTGTCTTTTCTAATGGGGCCAGTAGTATAGCTTCTAATTGGCTGTGTCACTCAAAGTCACTGGAAAAAAAAAAACTTTTGCAAATGGGCAACCAGGGAATCATTCTCTTTGTATCCTTTCTTGATGAAACAGCAATTTACTGGGAGCTAGCTGAGCACATCTATAAGCCAATCACAAAAGGGAAATGTGTTGCCCCCAAATCAGCATGAGTCTGCCCAGGTGTGCTATTCAACAAAGGATACCAAACGAACAAAGCAAATTAGATAATAGAAGTAAATTGTAAAGTTGTTTACAATTGTATACTCTAAATCATGAAATAAACATTTTGGGTTTCATATCCCTTTAAATAAATCAAAAAGAAAGAACAGAAAAAAAAGAATCAGAATATGCTACCAGCCTTATGCTGTATTTAATTTATCAGGATTTAATATCTGTATTAAATAGCTTGAAACTTACATTTTGTCCTTTAACCCCTTAAGGAGAAGGCCATTTTTCAATTTCCTTCCCTTAAAGGGCCATGATACCCACATTTTTTATTTCATGATTTAGAAAGAGAATGCATTTTTAAACATCTTTCTAATTTACTTCTATTATCTAATTTGTTTTATTCTCTTGATATTCTTTGCTGAAAGCATATCTAGATATGCTCAGTAGCTGCTGATTGGTTGCTGCACATAGAAGCCTCATGTGATTGGCTCACCCATGTGCGTTGCTTTTTCTTCAAATAAGGATATCTAAAAAATGAAGCAAAATAAATAATAGAAGTAAATTGTAATGTTGTTTAAATTTGTATGTTCTATCTGAATCATGAAAGAAAGATTTTGGGTTTAGTGGCCCTTTAAGGACCAGGGCTATTTTTACATTTCTGCTGTGTTTGTGTTTAGCTGTAATTTTCCTCTTACTCATTTACTGTACCCACACACATTATACAGTTTTTCTTGCCATTACATTGACTTTCTAAAGATTATTTAACCATTATTTTCATCATATCTTCTAATTTATTATAAAAAAAATTATAAAATATGATGAAAAAATGTAAAAAAAAACAAAAACACTTTTTCTAACTTTGACCCCCAAAATCTGTTACACATCTGCAGCCATCAAAAAACACCCATGGTAAATAGTTTCTACATTTTGTCCCGAGCTTAGAAATACTCAATGTTTACATGTTCTTTGCTTTTTTTTGCAAGTTATAGGGCAATAAATATAAGTAGCACTTTGTTATTTCCAAACCACTTTATTTCCAAATTAGCGATACTTACATTGTAACACTGATATCTTTCAGGAATCCCTGAATAACCCTTCACATGTATGTGTATATATATATATTTTAGTAGGCAACCCAAAGTATTGATCTAGGCCCATTTTCAGGGCCGGATTTACATCTCAGGTGGCTGTAGGCACAAAAACCTGAAGCGCCCCCCCCCCCCCCCCCAGAAAAAAAGTGGAAAAAATGAGGACTTTTTTTTATTATTATTATTTAGGACAACTAAAAATAAATATTAGATGTAAAATTACATTTTCCCTTTTATGGAGATACACAAATACACACACCAATTGCAATATTTGTTGTAATGGAAGCTACACCAAAAATCAATATTCACTTGACTCAAATGGCCATACAATTTCTATTATGTATAACAAAAACAAATCATGTTAAACTTTTAATGCAAAATATTCTAAAGAAAACCCTATTTAAAGGGACATAAAATGTGACAGTTTGCTGGGCATTTTATAATTGCACTAGTGCTTGCACAGAAGTGTGTTAGCCACTTGCAAAAGAGTTAAACACATAGTCAATGTCAGTTCTGAGACAGCAATACACATCTGTGCAGACCCAGATGGGCTCATAGGACATGTTTATTAACAAGCCATTAGTGTATTGCTTTTCTGGAGATGACTTTGACTATGTGCTTAACATTTTGTTGGAGTTAAACACAGTTTTGTGCAAACAATAGCAATATTAGAACTAGCAGCATGCAAGCTCATCACCATCAACAACCTGTGCAGCCAGGGGAAGAAAATATAAAATGTAGGTATTTTTTTCCACTACATGAAAAAAATCTTGTAAACTCTGATATTTTTGGTACAAATACACACAGATGTTACATTTATTTTGTTCTGGAAAACATGGAATGTTGTAGATTATATGTAATCCAGGGGTCAACAAATGTGTTTAAAATTAGAATTTAGAAATTCAATTTATGGGAGGGGTTTAGTTTTAATCTTTGCCCCTCTCTCCTTCATGGCTCCCTCAACTGCTGTAACATATTCAGAATGAAACACTCGACTTTGTAGGCACCTGGCAGCACAATTCTTACTAAAATAAATGCCCTCTAAAAAAAATAATTTTTTTTTTTTTTAAATTACTGACAGGCAGGCGCCCCTCACTGCAAGGCGCCTGTAGGCACATGCCTACTGTGCCTAATGGGAAATCCGGCCCTGCCCATTTTGGTATATTTCGTGCCACCATTTCACCGCCAAATGCGATCAAATAAAAAAAAATGGTTTACTTTTTCACAAACCTTAGGTTTCTCATGTTAATTATTTACAAACAGCTTGTGCAATTATGGCACACATGGTTGTAAATGCTTCTCTGGGACGCTCTTTGTTCAGAAATAACAGACATATATGGCTTTGGCATTGCTTTTTGGTAATTAGAAGGCTGCTAAATGCCGCTGTGCACAACACTTGTATTATGCCCAGCAGTGAAGGGGTTAATTAGTGAGCTTGTAGGGTTGATTGTAGTTTTAGTGTAGAGATCAGAGTCCCACCTGACATGTCCCACCTGACACATCCCACCCCCTGATCCCTTCCTGACCCTTCTCAAACAGCTCTTTTCCCTCCCCCACCTCACAATTGTCACCGCCATCTTAAGTACTGGCAGAAAGTCTGCCAGTACTAAAATAAAAAGCAATAACATTTTTTTTTATATATGTATTTTGCAGTGATGGATCCCCCCCTCAGTCCCCAACCTTCCTGATCTCCCCCCTCCCATATGGCTCTCTAACCCTCCCCCCTCTACCCATCTTCCACCATCTTGGGTATTGGCAGCTGTCTGCCAGTACCCATTTTGCCATAATACATGTTTTTTCTTGACGTGCTCGGCTTGAGTCTACCATGTCCAATAGATGATCTGTCGCTAATGACAGCAATAGGGCTTTCACTATGCTGTTAATCTGTCACTGTCAGTTGTGATCTGATCTGGGCTATTGTCTTTAATTAGCGCTGCATGATAGGAAAATAGCTCTATCAAATAATAAGCATTTTTAAAACAAAATACCTACAGCCTTACCGTGCCTGGCATGTGGCCTCTGTCTTGCTTTCCGTTCTGTGGATTTATACTTTTCAGCTTTTTCTTCTTCTTCACGTTCTCTTTGTGTTCTTTCTGCTTGTTCTGAACTTCGATGAGGACAGAAATAAAGCTATTTTTCACTTCCTTCTCAAACTCCAGCTCATCCCTCAAAGCCAACTGTTGAACAAGCTCTTCTGAATAATCTTTTATTGCCGTCTCAATTTCTTCAAGCATATCATTTAGCTCTGTAATAGACATTGTCTTTATTCCTGTGGAGGAAAATAGTTTATGAAAGGATTGTTCGGAAACAAAGATTAATTTTTTTTTTGTCTTCAATTAAAATTGTATGCATGTCCATCACAAAGGAAAAAATACAGCATTTGTGTACAGATTTCTCAAGGCACCTGGAGCTCCCAGAATTCAATGTCATCTTTAAATGTCTTGGAAGCCGGGGTCATTTGCCATTTTCAATAGTGGTAGGTTGGGGAGTGGTCAGTTGGTATTCTAACTGGTGAATATTATCCATAGAGTCAAGATGGGTAAACTAATTATCTTTAAATGAGTGCTTACTATTTATTTTTAAAAAAGGAATAATTAGTCAAAATTAAACTTTCATGATTCAAATAGAGCATACAATTCTAAGCAACTTTCTAATTTACGCCTATTTTTTCGTTGTTCTCTTGGTATATTTATTTGAATTTAAGGTTAGGAGCCGGCCCATTTTTGGTTCAGCACCTGGCTAGCACTTGCTGATTGTTCGCTACATTTAGACACCAATCAGAAAGTTCTACCCAGGTGCTGAACCAAAAGTGGGCCGGCTCCTATGCTTACATTCTTGCTTTTTCAAATAAAGATACGAAGAGAAAGAAGAAAAATTGATAATAGGAGTAAATGAGAAAGTTGCTTAAAATTGCCTGCTCTATCTGAATCATGAAAGTTTAGTTTTCACTAGACTATTCCTTTAAGGCTACAGGAAACCTGCAAATATGGATCAACCATGACATAGGACCATGGAGTTGCCTATATCCTGTATAACGCTGAGATCTTAAGTTTATGGACTCAGGTAGCCACTCCTTGTTATTATTTTGGGGTAAGAATTGGTCTTCTCTAGCTAGCCCACATATTGCCATTGATTTGTGGATAATTGAATAAGCATTTAGGAATATATATCTTTTCTTTCAATCAGGGATTAATTTACATCGAATAACAAATAAAGAAGTGCTCAGCATTAGTTAACTATGCCTACCTAATTTATATTTCCATAAAAATGCAAAAAGAAAAGAAATACGGACATTAAATAAAGACTAGATGATCTAATGGTGCTTAAAAAAAAAAAATAGCAGCATTCTATATGTTGTAACTAAAGACAAAATTGTTCCATGTTCTATCACTTGGTAAATGCTGCAACTTCTCTGATATCTGTTGCTAGCGTTACCATTTTGTTAACATTGAGACGACTAGTTTCCATGGAAACCAAAGTATCAATGTAACACATTTGTATGTTGCATTAGTCTGCTTTTGCTTGGCAAAAATATATAACATGTTGTACTGTTTTTATTTGCAACTTAAAGTGAAGGTCCATTTTGATAAATTAGTGCCCGGTTTTTAATAAACCTATTAAAAACAAGGGCACTTTAATTCATAAAAATTGACATTTCACTGTTTTCTTCAAACCAGGGGCATATTATGGCCTAGGCCAACAAGGCCGGTGACTAGGGCAGCAGATTTGGGAGGGGCAGCACATCTGCCCTATTCTCTCTCTAAAAGCCAGCACACAGTATAGTGAGTGATAAAGTGCAGGCTTTTACAGAGAAGACAAGGCATGTGTGCTGAATAAGGTCGCTGTGCATAGGCAGAACTGTTGCTTCATTTAGAGCCGCCAGCATTTTTGCAGTGGAAGCGTTCTTGGTGAGAAACTTGCCTGGGGATATACTTACAAGGTGAGGCTAGAGGAGAAGACCTTGTGCTGATATGCTGCCTCCCCTTGTCAGCTGTGGTGGGTCTGCGAGCGCAGTGCTTATTGCAGGTCTTAGTAACTAACAGATTGGATGCGTCTGTGCACTGCTTAGATCAGCTTGTGATGTCTAATCATAAACTCTCAGTGATAATGTATGTTAGCTACTAATAGCTAGCTTTCTCTGCATTCATGAACCCACGGAGTAAATAGTAAATGGACACTTAAAAAGTTTCATTACTTGAATGATGGTAATTAATGTATCTTGTTGCATGTGAAGGGCAGTGATTGTTTCAAAGTGTATTCTTCTTTCCCTTCCTTCTTCTTCTCTCTCTTCTTTCCCTTTCTCCCTCCCTTCCTCACTCAACTCCCTTCCTCCCTTAACTCACTCACTCCCTCAATTCACTCCCTTCTTTCCCTCCATCCCTTCTTTCTCTCAACTCCCTCCCTTGCTCCCTTCTTTCACTCCTTTCTTTCCATTTCTTCTTTCCCTCCCCCTTTTCTCCTCTCCCTCCCCACATTTCTCTTCTCTCTCTCACTCTCCTTCCCTTCCTTCTTTCCTTTCCCTCCCTTTTCTCCCCTCCCCTTATTTTTCTCAGGGAGATAATGGTATGAGATGCATGCAATTCAACGCACCTGGGGGAATCTTGGCCTGATGCAAAGCCGGATTCGTCATTTTGGACCCGCGAAGAAGGAAGGCTTGCTATGGGCGGAGGAAGTGCTGGAGCGGCATTCAGGATTAAAAGGTAAGTTTTTGAAGAAAACAGTGAAATGGCAATTTTGATGAATTAAAGTGCCCTTGTTTTTAATAGGTTTATTAAAAACCGGGCACTAATTCATCAAAATTGACTTTCACTTTAAGAAGGGAATGATGTGCTCAAAACATACTTAAAAAAAACTTTTTGTTGTTGTTGCAATTAAGAGTGGGATAATACTTCTGTACTAGTTACAGTATCTCCTCTGGAAACAGTAAATTAGTCTGTTAGATAATCTATTGAATGTGTATTAAACAGACATAACAGCAAGAAGGTGGTAGTTTGTATGGGCAAACTGAGTCACCACCGACACAATACACACCACCAACAGCTTTCTCATGATCTCAAGCTGAAGGGTAGTAAACTCAGGAGTTATTTGAGGAAGGACTTCTTTACAAAAAGGGTGATTGATTCATGGAATAAACTTCCACAAGAGGTAGTAATGACAAACATTGTGGGGGACTTTAAGAATGGCTGGGATAATCATATGGCTATCCTAAGAACTAGATATGTTTATACTTTTAGGAAATATTGGGCAGACTTACTGGGCCTATGGCTCTTATCTGCTTTCAAAATCTAGGCTTCTGGGGAACTTCCGGGTGGCGGCCATGATAGGTCGCACAATTCTACTCTGCTCCAACATATGTGGAATTTAAGCTCGACATAATACTCTTGAGGGCTTATCTGTAGGCTCCTTGAACACTTTGCTGCTTTATTATAGATCCCGCTTCAGATGAGCCCTTATTTACTAAGATCACTGCAATTTGGAGCTCCCGGAGCACATTTGGAGACTGAGGCCTTCACTTTAACCCCCCGGCGAGGCTCTTCTGGGCCTTGTCGTTAAGCAGCACACTGTGCTGATTGCATGGTGCCTGACACCACTAACTATCGCATCTGACTGAGCAACATCATTTACTGAGTACCTGCCTAACGCTTGGTGAGTGTTATCTATTATGGAGATCCCAGCAACCTTTTTTACGAAAATTTCTAGTTTGCTTCGGAGCCATCATGATACATTGGCGGATATGCTTTACCCCGTGCCTGACAGAGCCAGAGTACACCCGGTTCCCTACCAGACCCAAACCAAGGTTAATGTATTAGTTCAGGGGATGGATGACGTCTTGGGGCCCCGGCGCTCATGCTATCTCCAGGAGGAACATGTGGGTGATTGGGATCCAGAGATAGTGGAGCCGACAACGCTACAAGAAGAAGCGACGGCATCATGCCAGGGGACTGTCCGTGAGAACCACACTTACCCGCTTCAGGGTTATCTCTCTCCTGCTCTAGAGTTCCTTGTTAGTGGCTTGCAGGACAGTGTAATTATAGAATTTGCTCCGTTACAGCACCCGACTCCAACACAGGTCCGTGAGAGTAAGCGCCTATCATCACTTACTGAATACTCCTCTCTAGCTATACAGGAGCCGGGTTTGCTCCCCCAGGACACATGACACTTGTCGATAGCTTTGTGGGGACCGCACTCTTACCGCTATATGATATCGGCATGCTTTGTATGGAACCCTGGAAGCTTGTCCATCTCCTTTGCTTGGAGGTTAAAGCACGGATGGCTGTCTGTTTTTATTATCTCCCATGTGGTTTAAACATCTAGACATTTAATACCTCAGTCGCGACACATATATACATATGGCTGATGGATTTTGATATGAGGTTGATTCATATTCATTGTATTTCTTGAACTGGCCATTACTGTGATTTTTGTATATACCGATTGTTTGTGACCAGGGATGAGGATGTTTGGTTCTATTGCATCTAACCACCCAATTGTACGATATTTTCAGCGATCATTCCTGTAGCTATTTCCCAAACTTGTGACCCAATTTAACTAATACTAAGCTGTGTTAGCGCTATCTCTCTCTGATATGATGAGTGTTGTGTCGGCAGGCCCTGCACTAAAGTTACTAGTTTGAGGAGTGGGGGAGAGAGTTTTCTATTCTTGTCTTGTTTTCAGTACTATATGCAACTGTTTATGTGTTAATAGCTCATAGGGTGTTATATCTGAAGGTATGGGTGGGCTAGTTAATTCATACACCCATGCTTCCCAACCTATTAGAGAATTGCCTGGCACACTAAGTTAATCTTTATTATTTTTTCAGTCACCAGATCAGCTCACCCTGAACCTTTATATATCATTCATTTTAGTGGTCGAATCTTACTACAAGAATTACTGTGCCCTACCCTAATATGACTTTGCCTTAAAGGATATGCCTTTTAGTTACGAGCATTATGGTAAACCTCAGCATTTTATATAAGTAACTTTTCCCAGGCAACCTCTTTTTAATAACTTAGTCCATATTGAGCCTATTCTTTTATTTAAACTATCTGAAGGGATCTCCAAAGCTATGCATATGCTCTTTCTTAGCTCTATATTTTGGTTAACCACTAACTAACAGACAGGTTCTAGTGCTCCTGTTTTACTTCTAGTGTCTGTAAAAGTTGCCAGTCATTATTAGCTTAAAAGTTACCAGTTATTACAAGTTCCAAATCTTATATGAGCATGGTGTTGGTGCCCATGGAAGTTATTTAACTTTAATAAGAAAATAAAAAAGAGGTCTTAATATTGAGATCCACAAGTGGTCTCTTCTCTTACATGTAGCCTTAGGTCCATGTTATCACCCTATAAAAACATAATTTATGTAAGAACTTACCTGATAAATTAATTTCTTTCATATTAGCAAGAGTCCATGAGCTAGTGACGTATGGGATATACATTCCTACCAGGAGGGGCAAAGTTTCCCAAACCTCAAAATGCCTATAAATACACCCCTCACCACACCCACAAATCAGTTTAACGAATAGCCAAGAAGTGGGGTGATAAGAAAAAAGTGCGAAAGCATAAAAAATAAGGAATTGGAATAATTGTGCTTTATACAAAAAAATCATAACCACCACAAAAAAGGGCGGGCCTCATGGACTCTTGCTAATATGAAAGAAATGAATTTATCAGGTAAGTTCTTACATAAATTATGTTTTCTTTCATGTAATTAGCAAGAGTCCATGAGCTAGTGACGTATGGGATAATGACTACCCAAGATGTGGATCTTTCCACGCAAGAGTCACTAGAGAGGGAGGGATAAAATAAAGACAGCCAATTCCTGCTGAAAATAATCCACACCCAAAATAAAGTTTAAATGAAAACATAAGCAGAAGATTCAAACTGAAACAGCTGCCTGAAGTACTTTTCTACCAAAAACTGCTTCAGAAGAAGAAAACACATCAAAATGGTAGAATTTAGTAAAAGTATGCAAAGAAGACCAAGTTGCTGCTTTGCAAATTTGATCAACCGAAGCTTCATTCCTAAACGCCCAGGAAGTAGAAACTGACCTAGTAGAATGAGCTGTAATCCTCTGAGGCGGAGTTTTACCCGACTCAACATAGGCATGATGAATTAAAGATTTCAACCAAGATGCCAAAGAAATGGCAGAAGCTTTCTGGCCTTTTCTAGAACCGGAAAAGATGACAAATAGACTAGAAGTCTTTCGGAAAGTCTTAGTAGCTTCAACATAATATTTCAAAGCTCTAACAACATCCAAAGAATGCAATGATTTCTCCTTAGAATTCTTAGGATTAGGGCATAATGAAGGAACTACAATTTCTCTACTAATGTTGTTGGAATTCACAACCTTAGGTAAAAATTCAAAAGAAGTTCGCAACACTGCCTTATCCTGATGAAAAATCAGAAAAGGAGACTCACAAGAAAGAGCAGACAATTCAGAGACTCTTCTGGCAGAAGAGATGGCCAAAAGGAACAAAACTTTCCAAGAAAGTAATTTAATGTCCAATGAATGCATAGGTTCAAACGGAGGAGCTTGAAGAGCCCCCAGAACCAAATTCAAACTCCAAGGAGAAGAAATTGACTTAATGACAGGTTTAATACGAACCAAGGCTTGTACAAAACAATGAATATCAGGAAGATTAGCAATCTTTCTGTGAAAAAGAACAGAAAGAGCAGAGATTTTACCTTTCAAGGAACTTGCGGACAAACCTTTATCTAAACCATCCTGAAGAAACTGTAAAATTCTCGGAATTCTAAAAGAATGCCAGGAAAAATGATGAGAAAGACACCAAGAAATATGTCTTCCAGACTCTATAATATATCTCTCTAGATACAGATTTACGAGCCTGTAACATAGTATTAATCACAGAGTCAGAGAAACCTCTTTGACCAAGAATCAAGCGTTCAATCTCCATACCTTTAAATTTAAGGATTTGAGATCCTGATGGGAAAAAGGACCTTGCGACAGAAGGTCTGGTCTTAAAGGAAGAGTCCACGGTTGGCAAGAGGCCATCCGGACAAGATCCGCATACCAAAACCTGTGAGGCCATGCTGGAGCTACCAGCAGAACGAGCATTCCTTCACAATCTTGGAGATTACTCTTGGAAGAAGAACTAGAGGCGGAAAGATATAGGCAGGGTGATACTTCCAAGGAAGTGATAATGCATCCACTGCCTCCGCCTGAGGATCCCGGGATCTGGACAGATACCTGGGAAGTTTCTTGTTTAGATGAGAAGCCATCAGATCTATTTCTGGAAATTCCCACATTTGAACAATCTGAAGAAATACCTCTGGGTGAAGAGACCATTCGCCCGGATGCAGCGTTTGGCGACTGAGATAATCCGCTTCCCAATTGTCTATTCCTGGAATATGAACCGCAGAGATTAGACAGGAGCTGGATTCCGCCCAAACCAGAATTAGAGATACTTCTTTCATAGCCAGAGGACGGTGAGTCCCTCCTTGATGATTGATGCATGCCACAGTTGTGACATTGTCTGTCTGAAAACAAATGAACGATTCTCTCTTCAGAAGAGGCCAAGACTGAAGAGCTCTGAAAATTGCACGGAGTTCCAAAATATTGATCGGTAATCTCACCTCCTGAGATTCCCAAACCCCTTGTGCTTGTCAGAGACCCCCACACAGCTCCCCAACCTGTAAGACTTGCATCTGTTGAAATTACAGTCCAGGTCGGAAGAACAAAAGAAGCCCCCTGAACTAAACGATGGTGATCTGTCCACCACGTCAGAGAGTGTCGTACAATCGGTTTTAAAGATATTAATTGAGATATCTTTGTGTAATCCCTGCACCACTGGTTTAGCATACAGAGCTGAAGAGGCCGCATGTGAAAACGAGCAAAGGGGATCGCGTCCGATGCCGCAGTCATAAGACCTAGAATTTCCATGCATAAGGCTACCGAAGGGAAAGATTGTGACTGAAGGTTTCGACAAGCTGATATCAACTTTAGATGTCTCATGTCTATAGAGTCATGGATACTGAATCTATCTGAAAACCTAAAAAGGTTACCTAAGTCTGAGGAATCAATGAACTTTTTAGTAAATTGATCCTCCAACCATGATGTTGAAGAAACAACACAAGTCGATTCGAATGAGATTCTGCTAAATATGAAGACTGAGCAAGTACCAAGATATCGTCCAAATAAGGAATACCACAATACCCTGTTCTCTGATTACAGACAGAAGGGCACCGAGAACCTTCGTAAAAAAATCTTGGAGCTGTTGCTAGGCCAAACGGCAGAGACACAAACTGGTAATGCTTGTCTAGGAACGAGAATCTCAGAAACTGATAGTGATCTGGATGAATCGGAATATGCAGATATGCATCCTGTAAATCTATAGTAGACATATAATGCCCTTGTTGAACAAAAGGCAGGATAACGAATAAATTTCATTTTAAATAAATATGAAGATTTATCAGCATCAACCTCTGAGACAGAATCCTCTGAACCAGAAGAACCATTATCAGAATCAGAATGATGATGTTCATTTAAAAATTCATCTGAAAAATGAGAAGTTTTAAAAGACTTTTAACATTTACTAGAAGGAGGAATAACAGACATAGCCTTCTTAATGGATTTAAAAACAAAATCTCTTATGTTATCAGGAACACTCTGAGTATTAGATGTTGACAGAACAGCAACAGGTAATGTAACAGTACTTAAAGGAAATATTATCTGCATAAACAGTTTGTCATGACAAAACAGTACAAACAACACCTGGAGGAACAGATACCATAAGTTTACAGTAGATACACTTAGCTTTGGTAGCTCCAGCCCCAGGCAGGGATATTCCAGAAGTAACTTCTGACTCAGCTTCAACGTGGGACATCTTGCAATATGTAATAGAAAAAACAACATATAAAGCAAAATTGATCAAATTCCTTAAATGACAGTTTCAGAAATGGGAAAAAAATGCCAGTGAATAAGCTTCTAGCAACCAGAAGCAAAAAATCAATGAGACTTAAATAATGTGGAGACAAAAGTGACGCCCATATTTTTTCGCGCCAAAAAAAGACGCCCACATTATTTGGCGCCTAAATGCTTTTGGCGCCAAAAATGACGCCACATCCGGAACGCCGACACCTTTGGCGCAAAAGAACGTCAAAAAACATAATTTATGTAAGAACTTACCTGATAAATTCATTTCTTTCATATTAGCAAGAGTCCATGAGCTAGTGACGTATGGGATATACATTCCTACCAGGAGGGGCAAAGTTTCCCAAACCTCAAAATTCCTATAAATACACCCCTCACCACACCCACAATTCAGTTTAACTAATAGCCAAGAAGTGGGGTGATAAGAAAAAAGTGCGAAAGCATATAAAATAAGGAATTGGAATAATTGTGCTTTATACAAAAATCATAACCACCACAAAAAAGGACGGGCCTCATGGACTCTTGCTAATATGAAAAATGAATTTATCAGGTAAGTTCTTACATAAATTATGATTTCTTTCATGTAATTAGCAAGAGTCCATGAGCTAGTGACGTAAGGGATAATGATTACCCAAGATGTGGATCTTTCCACGCAAGAGTCACTAGAGAGGGAGGGATAAAATAAAGACAGCCAATTCCTGCTGAAAATAATCCACACCCAAAATAAAGTTTAATGAAAAACATAAACAGAAGATTCAAACTGAAACCGCTGCCTGAAGTACTTTTCTACCAAAAACTGCTTCAGAAGAAGAAAATACATCAAAATGGTAGAATTTAGTAAAAGTATGCAAAGAGGACCAAGTTGCTGCTTTGCAAATCTGATCAACCGAAGCTTCATTCCTAAACGTCCAGGAAGTAGAAACTGACCTAGTAGAATGAGCTGTAATCCTTTGAGGCGGAGTTTTACCCGACTCAACATAGGCATGATGAATTAAAGATTTCAACCAAGATGCCAAAGAAATGGCAGAAGCTTTCTGGCCTTTTCTAGAACCGGAAAAGATAACAAATAGACTAGAAGTCTTTCGGAAAGACTTAGTAGCTTCAACATAATATTTCAAAGCTCTAACAACATCCAAAGAATGCAACGATTTCTCCTTAGAATTCTTATGATTAGGACATAATGAAGGAACCACAATTTCTCTACTAATGTTATTGGAATTCACAACTTTAGGTAAAAATTCAAAAGAAGTTCGCAACACCGCCTTATCCTGATGAAAAATCAGAAAAGGAGACTCACAAGAAAGAGCAGATAATTCAGAGACTCTTCTGGCAGAAGAGATTGCCAAAAGAAACAAAACTTTCAAAGAAAGTAATTTAATGTCCAATGAATGCATAGGTTCAAACGGAGGAGCTTGAAGAGCCCCCAGAACCAAATTCAAACTCCAAGGAGGAGAAATTGACTTAATGACAGGTTTTATACGAACCAAAGCTTGTACAAAACAATGAATATCAGGAAGATTAGCAATCTTTCTGTGAAAAAGAACAGAAAGAGCAGAGATTTGTCCTTTCAAAGAACTTGCGGATAAACCTTTATCTAAACCATCCTGAAGAAACTGTAAAATTCTCGGAATTCTAAAAGAATGCCAAGAAAAATGATGAGAAAGACACCAAGAAATATAAGTCTTCCAGACTCTATAATATATCTCTCTGGATACAGATTTACGAGCCAGTAACATAGTATTAATCACAGAGTCAGAGAAACCTCTTTGACCAAGAATCAAGCGTTCAATCTCCATACCTTTAAATTTAAGGATTTGAGATCCTGATGGAAAAAAGGACCTTGCGACAGAAGGTCTGGTCGTAGCGGAAGAGTCCACGGATGGCAAGAGGCTATCCGGACAAGATCCGCATACCAAAACCTGTGAGGCCATGCCGGAGCTACCAGCAGAACAAACGAGCATTCCTTCAGAATCTTGGAGATTACTCTTGGAAGAAGAACTAGAGGCGGAAAGATATAGGCAGGATGATACTTCCAAGGAAGTGATAATGCATCCACTGCTTCCGCCTGAGGATCCCGGGATCTGGACAGATACCTGGGAAGTTTCTTGTTTAGATGAGAGGCCATCAGATCTATTTCTGGAAGCTCCCACATTTGAACAATCTGAAGAAATACCTCTGGGTGAAGAGACCATTCGCCCGGATGCAACGTTTGGCGACTGAGATAATCCGCTTCCCAATTGTCTATACCTGGGATATGAACCGCAGAGATTAGACAGGAGCTGGATTCCGCCCAAACCAAAATTCGAGATACTTCTTTCATAGCCAGAGGACTGTGAGTCCCTCCTTGATGATTGATGTATGCCACAGTTGTGACATTGTCTGTCTGAAAACAAATGAACGATTCTCTCTTCAGAAGAGGCCAAAACTGAAGAGCTCTGAAAATTGCACGGAGTTCCAAAATATTGATCGGTAATCTCACCTCCTGAGATTCCCAAACTCCTTGTGCCGTCAGAGATCCCCACACAGCTCCCCAACCTGTGAGACTTGCATCTGTTGAAATTACAGTCCAGGTCGGAAGCACAAAAGAAGCCCCCTGAATTAAACGATGGTGATCTGTCCACCATGTTAGAGAGTGTCGTACAATCGGTTTTAAAGATATTAATTGAGATATCTTTGTGTAATCCTTGCACCATTGATTCAGCATACAGAGCTGAAGAGGTCGCATGTGAAAACGAGCAAAGGGGATCGCGTCCGATGCAGCAGTCATAAGACCTAGAATTTCCATGCATAAGGCTACCGAAGGGAATGATTGTGACTGAAGGTTTCGACAAGCTGAAATCAATTTTAGACGTCTCTTGTCTGTTAAAGACAGAGTCATGGACACTGAATCTATCTGGAAACCCAGAAAGGTTACCCTTGTCTGAGGAATCAATGAACTTTTTGGTGAATTGATCCTCCAACCATGATCTTGAAGAAACAACACAAGTCGATTCGTATGAGATTCTGCTAAATGTAAAGACTGAGCAAGTACCAAGATATCGTCCAAATAAGGAAATACCACAATACCCTGTTCTCTGATTACAGACAGAAGGGCACCGAAAACCTTTGTAAAAATTCTTGGAGCTGTAGCTTGGCCAAACGGCAGAGCCACAAACTGGTAATGCTTGTCCAGAAAAGAGAATCTCAGGAACTGATAATGATCTGGATGAATCGGAATATGCAGATATGCATCCTGTAAATCTATTGTGGACATATAATGCCCTTGCTGAACAAAAGGCAAGATAGACCTTACAGTTACCATTTTGAACGTTGGTATCCTTACATAACGATTCAATATTTTTAGATCCAGAACTGGTCTGAAGGAATTCTCCTTCTTTGGTACAATGAAGAGATTTGAATAAAACCCCATCCCCTGTTCCAGAACTGGAACCGGCATAATTACTCCAGCCAACTCTAGATCTGAAACACAATTCAGAAATGCTTGAGCTTTCACTGGATTTACTGGGATACGGGAAAGAAAAAATCTCTTTGCAGGAGGTCTCATCTTGAAACCAATTCTGTACCCTTCTGAAACAATGTTCTGAATCCAAAGATTGTGAACAGAATTGATCCAAATTTCTTTGAAAAAACGTAACCTGCCCCCTACCAGCTGAGCTGGAATGAGGGCCGCACCTTCATGTGGACTTAGAAGCTGGCTTTGCCTTTCTAGAAGGCTTGGATTTATTCCAGACTGGAGATGGTTTCCAAACTGAAACTGCTCCTGAGGATGAAGGATCAGGCTTTTGTTCTTTGTTGAAACGAAAGGAACGATAACGATTATTAGCCCTGTTTTTACCCTTAGATTTTCTATCCTGTGGTAAAAAAGTTCCTTTCCCACCAGTAACAGTTGAGATAATAGAATCCAACTGAGAACCAAATAATTTGTTACCCTGGAAAGAAATGGAAAGTAGAGTTGATTTAGAAGCCATATCAGCATTCCAAGTTTTAAGCCATAAAGCTCTTCTAGCTAAAATAGCTAGAGACATAAACCTGACATTAACTCTGATAATATCAAAAATGGCATCACAGATAAAATTATTAGCATGTTGAAGAAGAATAATAATATTATGAGAATCATGATCTGTTACTTGTTGCGCTAAAGTTTCCAACCAAAAAGTTGAAGCTGCAGCAACATCAGCCAATGATATAGCAGGTCTAAGAAGAAGATTACCTGAACACAGATAAGCTTTTCTTAGAAAGGATTAAATTTTCCTATCTAAAGGATCTTTAAACGAAGTACCATCTGACGTAGGAATAGTAGTACGTTTAGCAAGGGTAGAAATAGCCCCATCAACCTTAGGGATCTTGTCCCAAAATTCTAATCTGTCAGACGGCACAGGATATAATTGCTTAAAACGTTTAGAAGGAGTAAATGAATTACCCAATTTATCCCATTCTCTGGAAATTACTTCAGAAATAGCATTAGGAACAGGAAAAACTTCTGGAATAACCACAGGAGATTTAAAGACCTTATCTAAACGTTTAGAATTAGTATCAAGAGGACCAGAATCCTCGATTTCTAAAGCAATTAGTACTTCTTTAAGTAAAGAACGAATAAATTCCATTTTAAATAAATATGAAGATTTATCAGCATCAATCTCTGAAACAGAATCCTCTGAACCAGAAGAGTCATCAGAATCAGAATGATAATGTTCATTTAAAAATTCATCTGTAGAAAGAGAAGTTTTAAAAGATTTTTTATGTTTACTAGAAGGAGAAATAACAGACATAGCCTTCTTGATGGATTCAGAAACAAAATCTCTTATGTTATCAGGAACATTCTGCACCTTAGATGTTGAAGGAACTGCAACAGGCAATGGTACATTACTAAAGGAAATATTATCTGCATTAACAAGTTTGTCATGACAATTAATACAAACAACAGCCGGAGGAATAGCTACCAAAAGTTTACAGCAGATACACTTAGCTTTGGTAGTTCCAGCACTAGACAGCGATTTTCCTGAAGTATCTTCTGACTCAGATGCAACGTGAGACATCTTGCAATATGTAAGAGAAAAAACAACATATAAAGCAAAATTGATCAAATTCCTTAAATGACAGTTTCAGGAATGGGAAAAAATGCCAATAAACAAGCTTCTAGCAACCAGAAGCAAAGAAAAAATGAGACTGAAATAATGTGGAGACAAAAGCGACGCCCAAATTTTTTAGCGCCAAATAAGACGCCCACATTATTTGGCGCCTAAATGCTTTTTGGCGCCAAAAATGACGCCACATCCGGAACGCCGACATTTTTGGCGCAAAAGGACGTCAAAAAATTACGCAACTTCCGGCGACACGTATGACGCCGGAAACAGAAAAGATTTTTTGCGCCAAAAAAGTCAGCGCCAAGAATGACGCAATAAAATGAAGCATTTTCAGCCCCCGCGAGCCTAACAGCCCACAGGGAAAAAGAGTCAAATTTTTTAAGGTAAGAAAAAATGATTGATTCAAATGCATTATCCCAAATATGAAACTGACTGTCTGAAAATAAGGAATGTTGAACATCCTGAGTCAAGGCAAATAAATGTTTGAATACATATATTTAGAACTTTATAAACAAAGTGCCCAACCATAGCTTAGAGTGTCACAGAAAATAAGATTTACTTACCCCAGGACACTCATCTACATGTTTGTAGAAAGCCAAACCAGTACTGAAACGAAAATCAGCAGAGGTAATGGTATATAAATAAGAGTATATCGTCGATCTGAAAAGGGAGGTAAGAGATGAATCTCTACGACCGATAACAGAGAACCTATGAAATAGACCCCGTAGAAGGAGATCACTGCATTCAAAATAGGCAATACTCTCCTCACATCCCTCTGACATTCACTGCACGCTGAGAGGAAAACCGGGCTCCAACTTGCTGCGGAGCGCATATCAACGTAGAATCTAGCACAAACTTACTTCACCACCTCCATAGGAGGCAAAGTTTGTAAAA
Organism: Bombina bombina; assembly: GCF_027579735.1. Lineage (NCBI taxonomy): Eukaryota > Metazoa > Chordata > Amphibia > Anura > Bombinatoridae > Bombina > Bombina bombina. The sequence goes on from NW_026511987.1 coordinate 149,109, forward strand.
CTGAATTGTGGGTGTGGTGAGGGGTGTATTTATAGGCATTTTGAGGTTTGGGAAACTTTGCCCCTCCTGGTAGGAATGTATATCCCATACGTCACTAGCTCATGGACTCTTGCTAATTACATGAAAGAAATGACGCAACTTCCGGCGACACGTATGACGCCGGAAACAGAAAATAATTTTTGCGCCAAAAAAGTCAGCGCCAAGAATGACGCAATAAAATGAAGCATTTTCAGCCCCCACGAGCCTAACAGCCCACAGGGAAAGTCAAATTTTTAAGGTAAGAAAAAAATGAATTATTCATATGCATTATCCCAAATATGAAACTGACTGTCTGAAATAAGGAATGTTGAACATCCTGAGTCAAGGCAAATAAATGTTTGAATACATATATTTAGAACTTTATAAAAAAGTGCCCAACCATAGCTTAGAGTGTCACAGAAAATAAGACTTACTTACCCCAGGACACTCATCTACATGTAGTAGAAAGCCAAACCAGTACTGAAACGAGAATCAGTAGAGGAAATGGTATATATAAGAGTATATCGTCGATCTGAAAAGGGAGGTAAGAGATGAATCTCTACGACCGATAACAGAGAACCTATGAAATAGACCCCGTAGAAGGAGATCACTGCATTCAAATAGGCAATACTCTCCTCACATCCCTCTGACATTCACTGCACGCTGAGAGGAAAACCGGGCTCCAACCTGCTGCGGAGCGCATATCAACGTAGAATCTAGCACAAACTTACTTCACCACCTCCATAGGAGGCAAAGTTTGTAAAACTGATTTGTGGGTGTGGTGAGGGGTGTATTTATAGGCATTTTGAGGTTTGGGAAACTTTGCCCCTCCTGGTAGGAATGTATATCCCATACGTCACTAGCTCATGGACTCTTGCTAATTACATGAAAGAAATATGAGGTCCAAGAGTGGCCTCCCGTTCTCCATAAAAGGCTTAGATAAATATTGGAATGTGTTTCTCTCCCTTTTATAACAAATGTTCAGTAAAAGAGCTGTATTTCTTATGCATGATAGGACTCCATTTTTGGTAATCAAACTTCTACTTACAACTTAGCGTTGTCTTCCTCGATGTAGCAGCTGTTACTGATTCCATATGCCTTTTTAATATGTAATTTATAAGCTCTACCTTGCTATATACTTTGCGTAGCTTGTTACATGCAATTCACTTCATGCGCTGCTAACACGGTAGATATTGTTATTGTACATGTTTTATTAATATGTCATTTTTATGATGTCTCTTTACATAAGTACTTTACAACCATGCTCTGCTATATAATGTTATTCTATTTTCTATGTATGCCAATACTTTGACCTCAATAAAAATATAAAAAATAAAAAAATCTAGGCTTCTGAGAAGGTACAGTGTTTAAATCTGGGTGCACTGGACACACGCAGCATACATGCATATGACTATTGGTGATGGGCAACAGATCTTGACTCTAATTTCACTGCTACATACAGCTGAGCACTGGCTCTGTGAAGCCTTGGCTCTGAGCTTCAAAGTGGCTCTGAATAATAAGTTAAGAACTGGAGTTTAGAAACTGGAGGGGAAACTGCAGACCCCACTAACAGGTAATCCTTACTAACCATACACCTGCACAATGCTCTCTATGTCCTTTTCCCTTATAACATCAATAATTCTCACACTATCATTATCTCTCCCTCCCTTCTCTCATCCCCTATGCTGTCGTCTCAAATTACTCTGCCTCCTTAGAAATACTTCCCCATCTAACTCTCCTGTCTCTACTCAAACATGCTCCTACAAGTCTCACTCTCGCCTTCTGTCACACACACTCCTACTACTGCTTGCTGCTGGTGACATCTCTCCTAACCCTGGCCCTGCAGCAATCACCACACTTTTACACTCTCGCTCAGTCTCTCACAATACAAACTCCAGGTCTCGCAATCCTGACAATCTCATCTCCTTTAACTCACAGTGCTTATGCCCTCTCTTTTCTTGTTCCCTCTGGAATGAACGTTGTGTCTGTAACAAACTTACAACTGTTCACGACCTGTTTGTTTCTAAAGCTTTCAATCTTCTAGCAATTACTGAAACCTGGCTATCTTCCTCTGACACTGCTTCCATTGCTGCTCTCACGGTCTCCATTTTAGCCACACACCTAGGCCAGGTGAGAGACAAGGTGGCGGTGTTGGAGTCTTACTAATCCCCTCTTGCTCCTATCAGCACCTGAGCATCTCTCTCCTTCTCCTCCTTTGAAGTCGACTGCATCAGCCTGTTCTCCTCCCTCTCCCTCAAGGTGGCAGTTATCTATCGCCCCCCCTGGAACAACCTACCAATTCCTTGACAACTTTGCTGCCTGGCTTTTTCACTTTCTCTCTACAAATACACCTGCTCAAATCCTAGGGGACTTCAACATCTGCATTGATAGCCAATCTGCCCCTGCTGCCTCTAAACTTCTCTCACTCACAAACTCCCTTGGTCTCTCACAATCCACCCTATTCCCTACTCACCGTGACGGACAATATTGATCTGATATTCTCCTACCTCTGCTCCCCTTCTGATGTCACCTGTCACCCATTTCCCATCTCAGACCACCATCTGCTAACCTATAATCTCAATGTACACGCTAAACCTATTTCTCCGCCCCCACACAAATCTGCACACTGTGGATCCTCTCCAACTTTCTAACCTTATTCAAAAACGCCACCCCCACGCTTCTACGGTATCCTGCCCTGACTTTGCTACAAACCACTATAACAATACTCTCTCCTCTGCACTCGACACCCTTGCTCCTCCATAAATACGCAAAACTCCACATCGTCAGCTCCAGCCCTGGCACTCTTAGCAAACACGCTATCTACAAAAATGGTCCTGTGTTGCTGAACGTGCCTGGAGGAAATCCCGCTCTGAACCAGATTTCCTACACTATAAGTTCATTCTTTATTCTTACTCCTCTGCCCTTCACTTAGCCAAGCAAAACTACTTTTCTTCTATCATATCTTCACTCCTCAAACCCTAAATGTCTCTTCTCCATTTCAACACTCTCCTATATCCACCTGCACCACCCCCTTCATCTGCCTTTTATGCTCAAGACTTGGCAGACTACTTTTTCAACAAAACGCTTACCATCCGAAGTGACATCGCATCACAAGACTGCAACCTCTGCTCTCCGCCCCCGGTCACCCCCTCCACCACTCTCAGTACCTTCTCCCCCAACCACTGAGAATGAAGTGAGTTCCCTAATGTCTTCCTCATACCTCACTACCTTCCCACTTGACCCTATCCCTTCACATCTAACACCTTCTCTGTCTTCTACCCTCACCCTAGCTCTTACTCCCATATTCAACCAATCCCTTACTACTGGTTAAGTTCCATCATCCTTCAAACATACAAAGTTCACCCCCATCCTCAAAAAACCCTCCATCGACCCCCAATTCACCTGCAAACTACTGCCCCATATCACTACTTCAGCTAGCTTCAAAAGTCCTGGAAAAACTAGTTTTCAATCGCCTAACCCACTTCCTATCCTCCAACTCATTGCTTGACCCCCTGCAATCTGGCTTCAATCGCCAACACTCAACTGAGACTGCCCTCACCAAGGTTACGAACGATCTTCTTTCTGCTAAAAACAATGGCCACTATTCTATACTTATCTTACTTGACCGGTCTGCTGCCTTTGACATTGTTGACAATCCCCTCCTCGTACAGACTCTCAGCTCCCTTGGGCTCTGTGACATTGCCCTCTCCTGGATCCACTCTTATCTCTCTAATAGGTCCTTTTCTGTCTCATTTGCTGGCGGCGACTGCTCTTCATTGCCTCTGTCGGAGTACCTCAAGGCTCTGTTCTAGGCCCTCTACTCTTCTCTATTTATACTTCCCCACTGGGAAAACGTATCGGTAGCTAAGGCTTCAACTATTACCTCTATGCTGATGATACTTATCCACCCCTGTGCTTAACTGGCATTTCTTCCTGGATGGCCTCTCACCACCTAAAAATCAACATCTCCAAGACTGAGCTTCTTCTAATCCCCCCATCTAATTCTACTCCAGTTTCTAACTTTACCATTACTGTTGGGGAGATGGGGAGATAGTAGTGTCACCAAGTCCGCTGCCTAGGAGTTACACTTGATTCCAATCTGTCCTTCATACCTCACATCTAATCGCTCTCTTCATCCTGTTGCTGCCACCTATGCAATATCTCCAAAATTCTTCCTTTTCTGAGTGCTGAAACTACTAAACAGCTAATCCATTCCCTAGTAATTTCCCGGCTTGACAACTATAATAACCTACTAACTGGCCTTCCTCTCTCCCGCCTCTACCCCTTCAATCTATCCTAAATGCCTCTGCTAGACTAATCCACCGCTCCCGACGCTCTGTATCCGCTACACCCCTCTGAGAGTCCCTTCACTGTCTCCCCATTCACAGCAGAATTAAATTCAAAATTCTCACTCTGACCTACAAAGCCCTTACCAATGCAGCCCCCACCTCTCCTCACTCATCAACAAATATACTCCAGTCCGTCCCCTAAGATCCAACAACGATCTACTCATTGCCTTTTCTACCATCACCTCCTCCCATGCTAGACTACAGGACTTCTCTCATGCGGTACTAACCCTCTAGAACGCACTTCCTCGAGCTGTCAGACTTTCCCCCAACCTCTTCTCCTTTAAACGCTCCTTAAAGACGTTCTTGTTCAGGGAAGCCTATCACCAAATCAGTAACTAATTAATTCCATTTGCCTAATAGTTGCCCTCATCTAACTCCACACTAACATAATTCCCATCTTTGCAGTCCACCTCCTGTTTCTCACCCCCCTACCCATTTAGATTTTAAGTTCCCACTGGAATAGGGCTCCCAATTCCCCCTGTATTTGTTTGTTAAATTTTGTCTGGTGTCTCATATTGTACTGTCCTTTTATCTTTGTTACCCATGGACTGCGCTGCGGAATCTGTTGGCGCTTTATAAATAAAGAATAATAATATTAATCTTTAAGAATCTTTAAACGGATACCGGGGGGGGGGCAGGAAAAACTAGTACTGACAGCCCAATGTGGTCTATGGGCAACCAGCTGGCCACCCCTGCTCTATTTGAAGCATAAATGTTTCATTCTGGCTTTAAAAAGTGACATTTTTCAAAAATATGACATATGTTCATCTGCCATCCTGTATGTCTAACAATTAATATGTAAAATGTACATATTTATTCATATGTAAAAAAAAAAAAAAGCAAAAAAATATATATATATTTAATACAGACAAAAAGAACATGTAAGGGTCAAAATAAGCAACTTACTATCTTCATAACTGCTGTTTGAAGAGGATTTTTTTAGGGTCTGGATCTCTTGTGACAACATAGATAGACGATCTGACTGGGTGGGCGTTTCATCCTCTTCTGGGTCAGGAGACTCTTGCATCATTTCCTCAATTTCTTCAATAACCTTTTTAAAAAAAAAAAAAAAAAAAAAGGGACATTAAACAATAAATAAATGCTAGATATCGTGTAAGATGTAATTTTTCAAATCATAATAGTATTTAAAGAAACAAGTATTATGCGTCAGACCCCCATTTATGAAGCTATGTGTGCAGCTTCGGGGGGACACCGAGGCACAGGCGCACCAGCAATTGAAAGTTAAAAACGACAAGTCTTATGACTACTCCTCCTTCACCTGTCTGGAAATTCTGAGGTTGCAGATGTCAAACATTCCGTATTAATTTGTCCGGGAAGACTAACATGCCTGCTCTTGCGCAGTAGGTTGAGCGAAAGAATGGGATGATGCTGCAAGACATGTGCAGTGTTAAATTCCAGGAGTGAATGCTGTATGGTATTTCAAGAAAGTGTGGACAGGAACCCTGTCTGGAAACATTATCGACATTGATAAATGGTGGTCAAAGTCAATGTAAATGGGTGCCACCATGTTGCACCAATAGACTGAAGCAAAACAGATAATGGAAGTAATGTGGAAAGTTGTTTTAAATTGTATTCTTTATCCGAGTTATGAAAAGAAATGGGGTTTTATGTCACTTTAAAAACATAAAACCCGAAAAATCCTTCATCACATTTTGCAGAAGGGCTAAGTAACAAAAAAAAAATAATATTTCAAGCATCTGTCAATGTATGTACCAAGTTGTAAGGCTTTCTATTATAATCTTTTTTGATCAAGTAAAAACACCTACAGCTTTGAAAGTCCTTTTCAGGTTACCACGCTTACATGCCGACCTTCAGATATTTGTTCAGGTTCAAGAGATGGAAAATGACTCAACCTAGGTTGGACCACTGCATAATAATGAAATGTGTTGGAATTGTATATAAGCAGCAATTTTGGCCCTTAGTTCAAGAATAGAATACAACATTAGAAATTGTGCCTTGATGAATTTAAGTTGACTAAAGTAACTAAATTATTCCAGGACTCAACAAATCTATGAGCCAGCAGCTTTTGGCCATACGTATGAGATAGTTTTGTGAGGTGACCTGCTGCATTGCACAGTGGCTTCACTCCCAATCTGTCCGCTATATTACTGGAAGCACCAACCAGCATTGCATGTAAAATCAAGATACATTAACTCCATCATCCCTCATGTCACTTCACTGGTAAAGAGGCTTTTCAAGGAGGTATTAGAGGGAGGGTTTGGCCAAAATTAGATTTGTATCTCATAGATGCAAGTCCTAAAAAGGATCCAGTCGCACTAGGCTAAAGGTTACATGGTGACCGGCAGGTGGAAATAAGGGGATACTAAACCAGTACACCATGGTTTTATTTTTAAAATGCCAGTAGCTCCCTGGTACCTGGGTTTGTTGAGCCCTGACCTATGCAGATTTTCAAAAAAAATAAAACTAACATTTACATAACATGGAAGACTTTGGGGAAATTAACAAACCGCTTTTGGGCAATCTGCAAATTATTTGTGTTATTGCCACTAGGGCATTATTAACCAGTATTGCATGTATTTTATAGACAAGTTTGGCTGATGATTGCCATCTAGTCCATAGCTGAGGATATATCTGTCCCAGTGGTGATCTGAATGAAAAACTTTGCTTCCTGTTTCTTTAACAACTTGGTAACTATCCTTTAGTATGGCCACTGATAGAATGTGCAAATGTATGTTAAAATTTCACAGGAGCTGGAAAACATAATTTATGCTTACCTGATAAATTTATTTCTCTTGTAGTGAATCCAGTCCACGGATCATCCATTACTTATGGGATATATTCTCCTTCCCAACAGGAAGTTGCAAGAGTCCACCCACAGCAAAGCTGCTATATAGCTCCTCCCCTAACTGCCATTACCCGTCACTCGACCGAAAACATGCAGAGAAAGGAAAACCATAGGGTGCAGTGGTGACTGTAGTTTAATGGAAAAATTACCTGCCGTAAAGTGACAGGGCGGGCCGTGGACTGGATACACTACAAGAGAAATAAATTTATCAGGTAAGCATAAATTATGTTTTCTCTTGTTAAGTGTATCCAGTCCACGGATCATCCATTACTTATGGGATACCAATACCAAAGCTAAAGTACACGGATGATGGGAGGGACAAGGCAGGTACTTAAACGGAAGTTACCACTGCCTGTAAAAAACCCTTTCTCCCAAAAATAGCCTCCGAAGAAGCAAGGTATCAAATTTGTTAAATTTGAAAAAGTATGAAACGCAGACCAAGACTCTGTCTTGTAATCTGTTCAACAGAAGCCACATTTAAAAAAGGCCCAAGTGAAAACCACAGCTCTAGTAGAATGAGCTGTAATCCCTTCAGGAGGCTGCTGTCCAGCAGTCTCATAAGCTAAATGAATTATGCTTTTTAACCAAAAAGACAGAGAGGTTGCTGAAGTCCTTTGACCTCTCCTCTGTCCAGAATAGACAACAAACAAGGTGAATGTTTGATGAAAATCTGTAGTAGCTTGTAAGTAAAACTTTAAAACACGAACCACGTCCAAATTGTGTAATAGACGTTCCTTCTTTGAAGAAGGATTAGGATACAAGAATGGAACAACAATCTCTTGAGTGATATTCTTGTTAGATACCACCTTAGGTAAAAACCCAGGTTGGTACACAGGACTACCTTATCCGTACGGAGAACCAGATAAGGAGAATCACATTGCAACGCAGATAACTCGGAGACTCTATGAGCCGAGGAAATAGCTACCAAAAAGGAACTTTCCAAGATAGAAGTTTGATATCTATGGAATGAAAAGGTTCAAATGGAACTCCTTGAAGAACCTTAAGAACCAGCTTTAAGCTCCATGGCGGAGCAACATTTTTAACCACAGGCTTGGTTCTAACCAAAGCCTGACCAAATGCCTGAACGTCTAGAATACCTGCCAGACGCTTGTGCAAAAGAATAGACAGAGTAGAAATCTGTCCTTTTAAAGAACTAGCTGACAACCCTTTTCTCAAAATCATCTTGGAGAAAAGATAATATCCTGGGAATCCAGACTTTACTCCATGAGTAACCCTTGGATTCATAACAATAAGATATTTACACCATATCTTATGTTACATTTTCCTAGAGACAGGATTTTATGCCTGTATTAAGGTATCAATTACTGACTCGGAGAAGCCATGCTTTGATAACATCAAGCGTTCTGTCTCCAGGCAGTCCATCTCAGATTAGTTATATTTAGATGGTTGAAAAGACCCTGAGGTAGAGAGTCCTGTCTCAGAAGCAGAGACCGTGGTGGAAAGGATGACATGTCCACCAGATCTGCATACCAGGTCCTGCGTGGCCACGCAGGCGCTGTCAAAAGCACCAAAGCACTCTCCTGCTTGATCTTGTGCAAACCCCTCCGGAGGGAATTCCCACTCCCCCGGATGAAAAGTCTGACGACTTAGAAAATCTGCCTCCCAGTTCTCAACACCTGGGATAGGGATAGCTTTTAGACAAGAGTGAGTCTCTGTCCAGTGAATTATTTTAAGACTTCTAACATTGCTAGGGAACTTCTGTTCCCCCTTGATGGTTGATGTAAGCCACAGTCGTGATATTGTCCGACTGAAATATGATGTACCTCAGAGTTGCTAACTGAGGTCAAGTCTGAAGAGCATGGAATATCGCTCCCAGTTCCAGAATATTCATTAGAAGGAGGGTCTCCTCCTGAGTCCACTATCCCTGAGCCTTCAGGGAGTTCCAGACTGTATCCCAACCTAAAAGGCTGGCATCTGTTGTAACAATTGTCCCATCTGACCTGCGGAAGGTCATACCCTTGGACAGATGGACCCGAGATAGTCACCAGAGAAGAGAATCTCTGGTTTCTTGGTCCGGATTTAACAGGAGAACAAATCTGTGTAATCCCCGTTCCTCTGGCTGAGCATGCATAGTTGCAGTGGTCTGAAATGTAGGCGTGCAAACGGTACTATGTCCCTTGCCGCTACCATTAAGCCGATTACATTCATGTACTGAGCCACCAAAGGGCGCGGATGGAATGAAGAACACGGCAGAAATTTAGAAACTTTGACAACCTGGACTCCGTCAGGTAAATTTTAATTTCTACAAAATCTATCAGAATCCCTAGGAGGGAAACCCTTGATATTGGGGATAGAGAACTCTTTCCTTGTTCACTTTCCACCCATGCGATCTCAGAAATGCCAGTACTACGTCCGTATGAGACTTGGCAACTTGGATGTTTGACGCCTGTATCAGGATGTCGTCTAAATAAGGGGCCACTTCTATGCCCCGCAGCCTAAGGACCGCCAAAGTGACCCCAGAACCTCCATAAAGATTCTAGGGGCTGTAGTTAACCCAAAGGAAAGAGCTACAAACTGGTAATGCCTGTCTAGAAAGGCAAACCTGAAAAACCGATGGTGATCTTTATGCATCGTAATGTGAGGATAAGCATCCTTCAAATCCATTGTAGTCCTCTATTGACTCTCCTGGATCATAGTTAAGATGGTACGAATAGTTTCCATCTTAAATTATAGAATTCTAAAGAATTTGTTTAAGATCTTTTAGATCCAAAATAGGTCTGAAGGTTTCCTTTCCTTGGGAACCACAAACCGATTTGAGGAAAACTGTGTCCCTGTTCCTCTATTGGAACTGAATGGGTCACGTACACAATGCAAGAATGTCTCTTTCTTTATCTGGTTTGCAGATAAATGTGAAAGGCAAAAACTCCCCTTTTTTGGGGGGGAAAGCTTTGAAATCCAGAAGATATCTCTGGGGTATAATTTCCAATGCCCAGGGATCCTGGGCATCTCTTGCCCACGCCTGGGCGAAGAATGAAGTCTGCCCCCTATAGGATCCGTTACCAGATAGGGGTCCGTTCCTCATGCTGTTTTAGAGGCAGCAGCAGGCTCCTTGACCTACTTATCTTTGTTCCAGGTCCGGTTGTCTCCAGACCGCCTTGGACTGAGCAAAAGTTCCCTCTTATTTTGCCTTAGAGGAAGTTGATGCCACACCTGCCTTGAATTTTCGAAAGGCACGAAAATTAGGCCTTTTTTGTCCCTTGATTTGGACCTGTCCTGAGGAAGGGCATGATCTTTTCCTCCAGTGATATAAGTAATAATCTCCTTCAAACTAGGCCTGAATAGGGTCTGCCCCTTGAAGGGAAGTTAAGTAGCTTATTTATTAAAGTCACGACAGCTGACCATGATATAAGCCATAGCGCTCTGCGCGCCAGTATAGTAAAAAACAGAATTCTTAGCCGTTAGTCTAGTCAAAGGAACAAAGGCATCAGAAAACAAAGGAATTGGCTAGCTTAAATGCTCTAAGCTTGTCAAATATATTCATCCAATGGAGCCTGTAAAGCCTCATCAAGAGACTCAAACCAGAACGCCGCAGCAGCAGTGACAGGAGCAATGCGTGCAAGGGGCTGCAGGATAAAACCTTGTTGAATAAACATTTTTTATCCATTGGATCTAAAAAAGCACAACAGTCCTCGCCAGAGGTAGTGGTACGCTTAGCTAGAGTAGAAACTCTTCTCTCCACCTTAGGAACTGTCTGCCATAAGTCCCGTGTGGTGGCAACTATTAGAAAACATTCTTCTAAAAAATAGGAGGGGAAGAGAACGGCACACCTGGTCTATCCCATTCCTTATGAAAAATTTTAGTAAACCTCTTTAGGTATTGGAAAAACATAAGTACACACCGGCACTGCATATTATTTATCCAGTCTACACAATTTCTCTGGCACTGCGATTGTACACATTCATTCAGAGCAGCTAAAGCCTCCCTGAGCAACAAGTGGAGGTTCTCAAGCATAAATTTTAAATGTAGAAATATCAGAATCAGGTTAAATCATCTTCCCTGAGTCACAAATATCACCCACAGACTAAGCATATTGTGAGGTAGTATCAGACATGGTTCTTAAAGCGTCTGTATGCTCTGTATCTACCCCCAGAGCTGTTTTGCTTTCCTTTAATTTCAGGTAGTCTGACGAATACTGCTGCCAGTGTATTATACACAACCTTTGCCATGTCTTGTAAAATAAACGCTATGGGCGCCATTGATATACTTGGCGCCATTTGAGCGTGAGTCCCTGGAGCGGGAGTCAAAGGGTCTGACACGTGGGGAGAGTTAGTCGGCATAACTTCCCCCTCGACAGAATCCTCTGGTAAAATAAACGCTATGGGTGCCCTTGATGTACTTGGCGCCATTTGAGCGTGAGTCCCTAAAGCGGGAGTCAAAGGGTCTGACACGTGGGGAGAGTTAGTCGGCTTTTATAACTTCCCCCTCGACAGAATCCTCTGGTGATAATGTTTTTAAATACAAAAAATGATCTTTATTGTTTAACATGAAATCAGTACATCTGGTACACATTCTAAAATGGGGTTCCACCATGGCTTTAAACATAATAAACACAGAGCCTCCTCTATGTTAGACATGTTAGAACTAATAAAGAGACTAGTAAGCTTGGAAAACACTTTAAATCAAGTTAACAAGCAAATATAACAAACGTTACTGTGCCTTTAAGAGAAACAAATTTTGTCAAAATTTGAAAAACAGTGAAAAAAGGCAGTAAATCAAACGAAATTTTTACAGTACATGTAATAAGTTAACAGAGCATTGCACCCACTTGCAAATGGATGATTAACCCCTTAATGCAAAAAACAGATATAAAAAAAAAAAAAACGACATTTTTTTTTTTAAACAGACACAACAAAACTGCCACAGCTGAGGTGTGGATTACCTTCCCTATAACTGTTTCTATGCAAAATTTAAGCCAGCCATGTGGAAAAATTAGGCCCCAATAAGTTTTATCACCAAACATATGTTAAAAAACTATTAAACATGCCAGCAAACGTTTTAAAACACATTCTTATAAGAGTATGTATGTCTATTAATAAGCCTGATCCAGTCGCTATCACTGCATTTAAGGCTTTACTTACATTACTTCGGTATCAGCAGTATTTTCTTAGTCTATTCCATTCCTTAGAAAAATATATTACTGCACATACCTTAGCATATATCTCTATCAATCAGCCTGGTACCAGTCGCTTTCACTGCATTTAAAGGCTGTACTTACATTACTTCGGTATCAGCAGTATTTTCTTAGTCAATTCCATTCCTTAGAAAAATATTTTACTGCACATACCTTATTTGCAGGAAAACCTGCACGCCATTCCCCCTCTGAAGTACCTTACTCCTCAGAATGTGTGAGAACAGCAACTGGATCTTAGTTACGTCTGCTAAGATCATAGAAAAAACACAGGCAAATTCTTCTTCCAAATACTGCCTGAGATAAACAGCACACTCCGGTGCCATTTAAAAATAACAAACTTTTGATTGAAGAAATAAACTAAGTATAAAAAACCACAGACTCTCACGACCTCCTATCTATGTTGAGACTTGCAAGAGAATGACTGGTAATGGCAGTTAGGGGAGGAGCTATATAGCAGCTTTGCTGTGGGTGGACTCTTGCAACTTCCTGTTGGGAAGGAGAATATATCCCATAAGTAATGGATGATCCGTGGACTGGATACACTTAACAAGAGAAATCTACAACCTTTCAATGGGGGGGGGGGGTAGAATTTTATTGAATAATGAACTTGAGAGGCAAATGGAGTAAGAAGGGGAGTCAAATACTTATGGACTTGTCCTACTTTATCAAGAAGGCAAGAGCAAAATGCCCGGCAGTGATAATATAATGCGGTTGACAAAATATCAATACTACACATAGCAGATAGATAATGTTGGCGTGTAATGTGGACATTTTAATATCCTGACTTATATGTACATTTAGTCAGACAGAGTTACCAGGGCGGTGAGAGACTCACAATTAGCCAGAAGAGAGCTGAAGTGCAGCTAGCAGCAAGTAATTACATCCTGCTATCCTATGCCCTGCACAAAGCCATCAAGGTGAAAGACCACAAGGTCAACAAAATTATTATTGCAATTGTCATACCATTGATTTTAAGAGCAGTGAGGAGGAATAATTTGTGCATGTACAATGATATGCAGGCTTACATCAACAACTTAAAGGGACATTAAACCCAAATTTTTTCTTTCATGATTTAGAAAGAGCATGCCATTTTAAACAACTTTCTAATTTACTTCTATTGTCTAATTTGCTTCATTCTCTTGCTATACTTTGCTGAAAAGCATATCTAGATAGGCTCAGTAGCTACTCATTGGTGGCTGCACATAGATGCCTTGTCTGATTGGCTCACCCATGTGCAATGCTATTTCTTCAACAAAGGATATCTAAAGAATGAAGCAAATTAGACAATAGAAGTAAATTGGAATGTTGTTTAAAAATATAATTTATGCTTACCTGATAAATTCATTTCTCCTGTAGTGTAGTCAGTCCATGGGTCATCCATTACTTATGGGATTATAACTCCTCCCTAACAGGAAGTGCAAGAGGATCACCCAAGCAGAGCTGCTATATAGCTCCTCCCCTCTACGTCATATCCAGTCATTCGACCGAAACCATACGAGAAAGGAGAAACTATAGGGTGCAGTGGTGACTGGAGTTTAATTAAAATTTAGACCTGCCGTAAAAAACAGGGCGGGCCGTGGACTGACTACACTACAGGAGAAATGAATTTATCAGGTAAGCATAAATTATATTTTCTCCTGTTAAGTGTAGTCAGTCCACGGGTCATCCATTACTTATAGGATACCAATACCAAAGCTAAAAGTACACGGATGACGGGAGGGACAGGCAGGATCTTTACACGGAAGGAACCACTGCCTGTAGAACCTTTCTCCCAAAAACAGCCTCCGAAGAAGCAAAAGTGTCAAATTTGTAAAAGTTTGAAAAAGTGTGAAGTGAAGACCAAGTTGCAGCCTTGCAAATCTGTTCAACAGAGGCCTCATTCTTAAAGGCCCAGGTGGAAGCCACAGCTCTAGTAGAATGAGCTGTAATCCTTTCAGGAGGCTGCTGTCCAGCAGTCTCATAGGCTAAACGTATTATGCTACGAAGCAAAAAAGAGAGAGAGGTAGCTGAAGTATTTTAGACCTCTCCTCTGTCCAGAATAAACGACAAACAGGGAAGAAGTTTGACGAAAATCTTTAGTTGCCTGCAAATAAAATTTCAGGGCACGGACGACGTCCAGATTGTGCAAAAGTCGTTCCTTCTTTGAAGAAGGGTTAGGGCACAATGATGGAACAACAATCTCTTGATTGATATTCCTGTTAGTGACTACCTTAGGTAAGAACCCAGGTTTAGTACGCAGAACTACCTTGTCTGAATGAAAAATCAGATAAGGAGAATCACAATGTAAGGCCGATAACTCAGAGACTCTTCGAGCCGAGGAAATAGCCATTAAAAACAGAACTTTCCAAGATAACAGCTTGATATCGATGGAATGAAGGGGTTCAAACGGAACACCTTGCAGAACGTTAAGAACTAAGTTTAAGCTCCACGGCGGAGCAACAGTCTTAAACACAGGCTTAATCCTAGCCAAAGCCTGACAAAAAGCCTGAACGTCTGGAACTTCTGCCAGACGTTTGTGTAAAAGGATAGACAGAGCTGAAATCTGTCCCTTTAACGAACTAGCAGATAAACCCTTTTCTAAACCTTCTTGTAGAAAAGACAATATCCTAGGAATCCTAACCTTACTCCATGAGTAACTCTTGGATTCGCACCAATATAAGTATTTACGCCATATTTTATGGTAAATTTTCCTGGTAACAGGTTTCCTAGCCTGTATTAAGGTATCAATCACTGACTCCGAGAATCCACGCTTTGATAGAATCAAGCGTTCAATCTCCATGCAGTCAGCCTCAGAGAAATTAGATTTGGATGTTTGAAAAGACCCTGAATCAGAAGGTCCTGTCTCAGAGGCAGAGACCATGGTGGACAGGACGACATGTCCACTAGATCTGCATACCAGGTCCTGCGTGGCCACGCAGGCGCTATTAGAATCACTGATGCTCTCTCCTGTTTTATCCTGGCAATCAATCGAGGAAGCATCGGGAAAGGTGGAAACACATAAGCCATGTTGAAGACCCAAGGTGCTGTCAGAGCATCTATCAGTACCGCTCCCGGGTCCCTGGACCTGGATCCGTAACAAGGAAGCTTGGCGTTCTGGCGAGACGCCATGAGATCCAGATCTGGTTTGCCCCAATGATGAAGCAGTTGGGCAAACACCTCCGGATGAAGTTCCCACTCCCCCGGATGAAAGGTCTGGCGACTTAGAAAATCCGCCTCCCAGTTCTCCACGCCTGGGATGTGGATCGCTGACAGGTGGCAAGAGTGAGACTCTGTCCAGCGAATTATCTTTGAGACTTCCATCATCGCTAGGGAACTCCTTGTTCCTCCTTGATGGTTGATGTAAGCCACAGTCGTGATGTTGTCCGACTGAAACCTGATGAACCTCAGAGTTGCTAACTGAGGCCAAGCCAGAAGAGCATTGAAAATTGCTCTTAATTCCAGAATGTTTATTGGAAGGAGTCTCTCCTCCTGAGTCCATGATCCCTGAGCCTTCAGGGAATTCCAGACTGCGCCCCAACCTAGAAGGCTGGCGTCTGTTGTTACAATCGTCCAATCTGGCCTGCGGAAGGGCATCCCCTTGGACAGATGTGGCCGAGAAAGCCACCATAGCAGAGAATCTCTGGTCCCTTGATCCAGATTTAGCAGAGGGGACAAATCTGAGTAATCCCCATTCCACTGACTTAGCATGCACAATTGCAGCGGTCTGAGATGCAGGCACGCAAATGGTACTATGTCCATTGCCGCTACCATTGAGCCGATTACCTCCATGCACTGAGCCACTGACGGGTGTTGAATGGAATGAAGGACACGGCAAGCATTTAGAAGTTTTGATAACCTGTCCTCCGTCAGGTAAATTTTCATTTCTACAGAATCTATAAGAGTCCCTAGAAAGGGAACTCTTGTGAGTGGCAATAGAGAACTCTTTTCTACGTTCACCTTCCACCCATGCGACCTTAGAAATGCCAGAACTAACTCTGTAGACTTGGCAGTTTGGAAACTTGACGCTTGTATCAGAATGTCGTCTAGGTACGGAGCTACCGCTATGCCTCGCGGTCTTAGTACCGCCAGAAGAGAGCCCAGAACCTTTGTAAAGATTCTTGGAGCCGTAGCTAACCCGAAGGGAAGAGCTACAAACTGGTAATGCCTGTTTAGGAAGGCAAATCTTAGATACCGGTAATGATCCTTGTGAATCGGTATGTGAAGGTAGACATCCTTTAAATCCACTGTGGTCATGTACTGACCCTCTTGGATCATGGGTAAGATGGTTCGAATAGTTTCCATTTTGAACGATGGAACTCTTAGGAATTTGTTTAGGATCTTTAAGTCCAAGATTGGTCTGAACGTTCTCTCTTTTTTGGGAACCACAAACAGATTTGAATAGAATCCTTGCCCGTGTTCCGACCGCGGAACTGGGTGGATCACTCCTATTAGTAAGAGGTCTTGTACACAGCGTAGAAACGCCTCTTTCTTTATCTGGTTTGCTGATAACCTTGAAAGATGAAATCTCCCTTGTGGAGGAGAAGCTTTGAAGTCCAGAAGATATCCCTGAGATATGATCTCCAACGCCCAGGGATCCTGGACATCTCTTGCCCAAGCCTGGGCGAAGAGAGAAAGTCTGCCCCCCACTAGATCCGTTTCCGGATCGGGGGCCCTCACTTCATGCTGTCTTAGGGGCAGCAGCAGGTTTTCTGGCCTGCTTGCCCTTGTTCCAGGACTGGTTAGGTTTCCAGCCCTGTCTGTAGCGAGCAACAGTTCCTTCCTGTCTTGGAGCGGAGGAAGTTGATGCTGCTCCTGCCTTGAAGTTACGAAAGGCACGAAAATTAGACTGTTTAGCCCTTGGTTTGGCCCTGTCTTGAGGCAGGGCATGGCCCTTACCTCCAGTAATGTCAGCGATAATTTCTTTCAAGCCGGGCCAGAATAATGTCTGCCCTTTGAAAGGAATATTAAGCAATTTAGAGTTAGAAGTCACATCAGCTGACCAGGATTTAAGCCACAGCGCTCTACGCGCTTGAATGGCGAATCCGGAGTTCTTAGCCGTAAGTTTGGTTAAGTGTACTACGGCATCAGAAATAAAAGAATTAGCTAGCTTAAGGGCTTTAAGCTTGTTCATAATCTCATCCAATGGAGCTGTGCTAAGGGTCTCTTCCAGAGACTCAAACCAGAATGCCGCCGCAGCAGTGACAGGCGCGATGCATGCAAGGGGTTGTAATATAAAACCTTGCTGAACAAACATTTTCTTAAGGTAACCTTCTAACTTTTTATCCATTGGATCTGAAAAAGCACAGCTATCCTCCACCGGGATAGTGGTGCGCTTAGCCAGAGTAGAAACTGCTCCCTCCACCTTAGGGACCGTCTGCCATAGGTCCCGTGTGGTGGCATCTATTGGAAACATTTTTCTAAATATAGGAGGGGGTGAAAAGGGCACACCGGGTCTATCCCACTCCTTGTTAACAATTTCTGTAAGCCTTTTAGGTATAGGAAAAACGTCAGTACACGCCGGTACCGCAAAATATTTATCCAGCCTACATACTTTCTCTGGAATTGCAACCGTGTTACAATCATTCAGAGCCGCTAATACCTCCCCTAGTAATACACGGAGGTTCTCAAGCTTAAATTTAAAATTTGAAATCTCTGAATCCAGTTTACTTGGATCAGATCCGTCACCCACAGAATGAAGCTCTCCGTCCTCATGTTCTGCAAATTGTGACGCAGTATCAGACATGGCTCTATTATTATCAGCGCACTCTGTTCTTACCCCAGAGTGATCGCGTTTACCTCTTAATTCTGGCAATTTAGATAGTACTTCAGTCATAACATTAGCCATGTCTTGCAAAGTGATTTGTATGGGCCGCCCTGATGTACTTGGCGCCACAATATCACGCACCTCCTGAGCGGGAGGCGAAGGTACTGACACGCGAGGAGAGTTAGTCGGCATAACTTCCCCCTCGTTGTCTGGTGATATTTTTTTAACATATAAAGTTTGACTTTTATTCAAACTAACATCTATACATTGAGTGCACAAATTTCTATTGGGCTCCACATTGGCCTTTAAACATAGTGAACAAACAGATTCATTTGTGTCAGACATGTTTAAACAGACTAGCAATAACACTAGCAAGCTTGGAAAAAAACTTTTAAATAAATTTACAAGCTATATAAAAAACGCTACTGCGCCTTTAAGAAACATAAAAATGTGACACAGTTGAATTAACAATGAACCAAATATGTTAAAACAACCAAATTTTAACAGAAAATGTATAAAGTTAGCAGAGGATTGCACCCACCAGCAAAAGGATGATTAACCCCTTAATACCCAAAACGGATAACAGTTGAAATAATAAACGTTTTTATCACAGTCAAACACACTGTCACAGGTCTGCTGTGACTGATTACCTCCCTCAAAACTAGTTTTGGAGACCCCTGGGCTCTGTAGAGACGTCCTGGATCATGGAGGAAGAAATAGGAAGACTGTGACTAAATTTTTACTGCGCAATAAAGCGCTAAAATAGGCCCCTCCCACTCATATTACAACAGTGGGGAAGCTCAGTAAACTGTTTTTATTCAGAAAAAACCGACAGCCATGTGGTAAAAATCATGCCCATAAAGTTTTATCACCAAGTACCTCAGAAAAAACGATTAACATGCCAGTAAACGTTTTAAAAATTGAAAATTATGAAGTGTTATTAATAAGCCTGCTGCTAGTCGCTTTCACTGCAGTGCAGGCTCAAATATTACTTTAATATTGACAGTATTTTCTTAGTGAAATTCCATTCCCCAGAAATACCTCAGAGTATACATACATACATATCAGCCTGATACCAGTCGCTACTACTGCATTTAAGGCTGCACTTACATTACATCGGTATTAGCAGTATTTTCTCAGTCAATTCCATTCCTTAGAAAATAATTTACTGCACATACCTCCTTGCAGGTGGGCCCTGCATGCTATCCCCTGTTCTGAAGATCTTAGTTACGACCGCTAAGATCATAGACAAACTCAGGCAGATTCTTCTTCTAATGCTGCCTGAGAACAAACAACACACTCTGGTGCCGTTTTAAAATAACAAACTTTTGATTGAAGAAATAAAAACTAAGTTTAACACACCACAGTCCTCTCACACGTCCTATCTTTAGTTAGGTGCAAGAGAATGACTGGGTATGACGTAGAGGGGAGGAGCTATATAGCAGCTCTGCTTGGGTGATCCTCTTGCACTTCCTGTTAGGGAGGAGTTATAATCCCATAAGTAATGGATGACCCGTGGACTGACTACACTTAACAGGAGAAATGGTATTCTCTATCTAAATCATGAAAGAAAATTTTTGGGTTTAGTGTCCCTTTAACTTATAGAACACACATATAAAGAATATAAAAAGTCATGCCCCAACAGTAAATGTATTTATCACAAGTGAATAATAGATATGCAAGAAATGACAAGTGGGAATGGGCAACATTATTAATAAGCAAAATAATCAGAAGAAATTTTGCCACCTGCATTTACAGTACAGCACTATAATAATGTGTACAGCACGTGAGTAGTTTGCCATTTGTTTGCTTTCATAAAAGGCCAGTACAGTGAACTGTAAAAAAAGTGCTTTCATGCATATAAAAGAGCAGTAACATTAAAAATATTGTTGATATTGAGGCGAACAGGAAGTGAATGTATGTGTGCATGTTAAAAAAAAAAAAAACTGTTAAAAAAATGTCATTTTTATATGCAGCAAATAAATAAAATGATTGCTCACTGTCTGATAAACAGAACTCGCCACTGTCTTAATGTTGATAGTGACAAGCCTCACAAGCATACATTTTTTTTTATATATATTGCTGTTTTTACATTTACAGCATTCATTTCAGGGCTTAAAATATAATATTACACAATAACACATAGAATATATATATATTTATTTATTTAATAAGTTAGGGTCAAAGATAACCACTGAACGAGATGGCCGCAACTCGCTGATGCTCCACTCAAATTTTACACCAAATGAGTCAAAAGGCACGACATCCAGTCCGTGAAGCCTCTGTAAAACACAGCTCACTTTAAGGAGTAAATGGCAGGGATCAGGTATGCACCCTTACAGCCGATTGATTTGTGAAGGAACAGCGCAACTGTTATTCCTGGTGCCCCGGGACCTATTCACCATTACTTGAAGAAGGCACCTGGCAAGCTTCACAGCACACTGAAGCAGAGCTCTAAGCTTTTAAACCATTACAGTCCTTTTCAGACCCCAAAAAGCTAACCAATGTCGCAGTATTGATGGGCTCTACAAAGAGAACCCAGCTAGATACACGGCCCTATTAGAAGGCGGCAGTACACTACAGATCAAGGAACAACACCCCATAACCATTTGTGACTGTCCTCTAACCAGGGGCATATATTTCATACACCCACAACTAGGGCTGTGCAATATGGGCAAAAATGAAAATCGCGATTTTGTACCAAAATTACTAAAACACTCTCACATGAAACATTACTGCTGCTAACACGGGACCGTGATCTATATAGAGCTTGTGCTGAAACCCTGCTGTTGCCTACGTATCCTATATGTACCAAAAATACACATCCCAAAAATACCCGCGCGGTATCTGTGGCCTTGTGCTCCGTCTGACACCTACATATCCCAAAAGCACTAGCGATAAAAACTAAATAGCCCAATAGTCTCTGTGGTGAGATTCTGCCGAAGTCTACATACCCCAGAATTACTAGCGATAGGAACTACATAACCCATTAGTCTCTGCGAGTCTGCGGTGAAATCCTGCCAAAGCCTACATATCCCAGAATTACTAGCGATAGGAACTACATATCCCATTAGTTTCTCCGGTGAAATCCTGCCAAAGCCTATCCTGCTGCAGCACACAGGGAACCGAGCGAGGAGAAGTGCACGCAGGTAGCGGATCACTCTGCTGAGCTGCATGGGGTGTGATGTCACTGGCAGGCGGCTTTCCATTCCGGGACACTGCATTGTCCCGAAATGAAGGTGCCCGGGACTGACCTGCACACGGCATGATCGTCATGACGTAATGTCCCCCCAGGTCTGGCTGCCCCCATAAAAACCGCAGACTCACAAGTTTTTTTAAATCACAGCGGTTAATCGCGGTTTAAAATCGCATATGCGGTCAATCGCCCAGCCATACCCACAACTATAACCACCTTGAACATTATAACCAGAAGCCAAACGCTGTAGATCTAGCCCGGTTGTTGTCCCCCACTTTACAATTGTGCAATTCGTGCCTACTCGACAAGTGGAGGCTTTTTCAGCGAGTGTATTAATAGGCTGAGCAACAGCAAACACCACTGGTGGGATTCCTCAATTTTTAATAATTAAAGGGACCTTTTCCTGCTGTTAAACCCTGCAGCTTCACAGTTAGGGGCACAATTTTTCAATAGTTTGTAGATAAGCTTCAACCACTGAACCAAAGAGGAAACATAATCATCTACCCTCTATTACTTTGTTTATCACACAAGTGACCATTTGCAAAATGGCCTCTAAAAAGTAAAAAAAATTAGACAAAAATGCTAAAACACCACAATCTACAGGCCCTAAAAAGAACGCTTATATTCGGGCACTTAATGCCTCACTAATTGAAGACACTTTTTTACCTTAATCCCAAGAAGAACCCCAACAGAAACCACACTAAAATAGTGATGCACCTATTACCCGCTCCAATCTAAAAGACTTGCCTACAAAGGCTGATTTTGCCAAATTTCTGCAACAATTGGGTCAAGTAATTAAGGAACGCCTCTCTAAGGTTAAGAAATATGTTGTTGACCTGTGGGGGAAGAGTAGAATACCTGGAGGAACAGGCGGAATCCCAGATCCCTGATCTAAATCTACTCACACGAAAACTCAATGCCCAGGAATCATAAATCGCCTTTTTACAAAACAAACTTGAAGACTTGGACAACTGGGGTAGGGAGCTAAAACTACTTATCAGAGGCATCGCTGAGGAAATATCAACAGAAAGACTTCAATCTTTCTTCAGATCATTATTAAAACACTGTTAAATGAGCCCAAACTACCAGAAACCCCCCATAGAAAAGGCCCATAGAGTGTTAAAGGACCACTAAACACAAGAGAATAGCACAATCAGCAAATGCATAATAAAAAGAAAATGCAAAAGCACTTAGTTTGAGTAGTAGATTTCTGACAAATTTTAAATTTAGTTCTATTTTCCCTCCCACTGCATCATGTGACAGCCATAAGCCAATCACAAAATGCATACATGTATATTTTGTGAATCTTGCACATGCTCAGTAGGAGTTGGTGCCTCAGAAAGTGTGTACATAAAAAGATTTTGCACATTTAGATAATGGAAGTGAATTGGAAAGTTGTTTAAAATTGTGTGTTCTATCTGAATAATTAAACTTTAAATTTTGACTTGAGTGTCCCTTTAAGACCTCCACCCAAAGACACAGAACCACCAAGGGACGTTATCAAATTTCACAGATTTACATATTAAGATATGTGCCTCATAGAAAAAAACAACCTCTCTCTCTGGGAGATATTCAGCTACAATTCTATGCTGACCTCAGTCCAATAACATTGCAAAACCGTAAAGAGACTAGGTTCCTAAACCTACATCTTAAAGATCATGGAATTGTGTACAGATGGAGATTGCCCTTTAGCTTAAAAGTAGCGAAAAACAACAAAGTCGCAACCTATTGCACACCTGAAGACTTTTGTAAACAATTGGATATACCGAAACCTTCTTAGCCTCCTCTTGATCCTGCCAAAGATACTCCTTTGAAGGAGGAGTCACTAAAAGCCAGGCTGCAGCAAACACATTGGACAAGTCACCAGAAAAGATCAAGAGTATCTACGCCCAAGGCTAGGGCTTCCCCTTATGGTTCTGATAATAACTAAGAGACGCTGAAAGGGCCACAACAGAATATCCACATTCAATACTGTAACCATTGGACACCCTTTTTCTGTGATACCAGACATGGAACCTATTGCTGATTGTATCCTTTCAAATGTACATCTGAAACTTGGCTTGACACCCATTCAGCAATTTCCATCCCACACTTATTCATCTGCCTTCATTGAGGTTGTTATTGTTGGACATTTTTATCTCACATTATTTTCCATAGAAACTCTTACCAAATACATTCTGTAAACTTGGGTCTTTATGGCATGCTATAACATCTCTACTAATATTTCTCTACACAATTCTTTTTATAGTATTTTGATTACTTTTACAAGCCTTATGCAGAGCTTATTGTTTACTCCCAAATTGTACCTTAACCATAATTGGTATTAACAACCCCCTAATACTACCCACTGGCCAAGAGAGAAAAGCAAGTAGGAAACTTCAGTTTTGTTTTATTTATTGTATTACAGTTTGGTACAATTATTCTGTTCAAGGCAATTTAGTTATATGACCTGTTTTTATTTAACAGATCAAATGCAACGCTAGTACCGCCTTCTTCTCCTTCGCTATCTGTTTTTCATTTCTCTTTTCTTTCTTTGGAGGGGAGAAGGGATGAATGGGAATGTGCGTCCAGGTTCACGGTAAACAACGACAGCATGTCACGCTTACACCATGATAACTATACAAACCCTCGCCCTGCGAATATCAAGGTAAGAGTGTTAAGTTCCCAATATATATTTAAATGAACACAAGAAACTTTGTACTAATTTCACAAAATTGTAAGAGATTACACTTCCCAACAAAGCATTCTATTGCCTCAAAATGGTTTAGGAAGTTACAGGGGAACATAATATTTCTACAAGAAACTCACTTTGTCAAAGGTAGGGAACCTAATATCCAATACTGGGACTTTCGCTAAAATGATTTAAATTCTCATTCTAAGAAATCTAATGGGGTTGGGATCCATAAGCATACTCAATTCCAAAGGTTAGAGAGACATGAGGATAGAGAGGGGTGGTATTTAATACTAATTGATCTCCTATTCAAGTGTCCAATCACCCTTGCCAACATTTATTCCCCAAACTCTGGCCAATCCCAATTCATCAACAAGGTTTGAAATAAACCTCTTGAGGTTCAGAAAGGGGCTTTAGTGCTTTAGATCTTAAGGTGGCTTTGACTTTCTCGTGTGATTGCTCAGAGGGTAGTAAGCTCTATCTCAAGCAAAATTGGAAACCTAATCTTAAACAAAATTGGAACATTATTTTTAATGGCTGTTTGGAGACAGCAACACCAAACTGTGAGCAATTATACATTTTTTTTTAAATTTAACTTATTTACGTATTGATTATTGGTTCCTAGACCACAACTGCTGTAGCTAGGCCAAACTGATAAGCAACAAACTAATAATGCTTTTCCAGAAAAGAGAATCTCAGGAACGGATAATATTCTGGATATATTGGTATGTGAAAGTAAGCATCCTGTAAATCTATTGTGGACATAAAGTGACCTTGTTGAAAAAAGGCAGGATATTCATTAAAGTTTGCATTTTGAAAGTTGGAATTTTTTAACAAATTTGTTTATAGTTTTCAGATCCAGAAATGGTCTGAAAGACTTTTCCTTCTTTGGAAAGAGATTTTAATAAAATCCCATTCCTTGTTCCCGTAAAGGAACTAGAACAATTACTGCCATATTTTCCAGATCCAAAACGGATTTTAGAAAGGCCTGAGCTTTCATAGGATGTTTTGGAATATGGGTGAGAAAAAAAACTCCCCATAGGAAAGGTTGTATTCTGAATCCAATTCCATATCCCTGAGAAAACATAATTTATGCTTACCTGATAAATTTATTTCTCTTGTAGTGTGTTCAGTCCACGGGTCATCCATTACTTATGGGATATATTCTCCTTCCCAACAGGAAGTTGCAAGAGGATCCAAGCAGAGCTGCTATATAGCTCCTCCCCTCACATGTCATATCCAGTCATTCGACCGAAACAAGACGAGAAAGGAAAAACTATAGGGTGCAGTGGTGACTGGAGTTATAATTTTAAAATTTAGAACCTGCCTTAAAAAGACAGGGCGGGCCGTGGACTGAACACACAACAAGAGAAATAAATTTATCAGGTAAGCATAAATTATGTTTTCAGTCCACGGGTCATCCATTACTTATGGGATACCAGTACCAAAGCTAAGTACACGGATGATGGGAGGGACAAGGCAGGAACATTAAACAGAAGGAACCACTGCCTGTAGAACCTTTCTCCCAAAAACAGCCTCCGAAGAAGCAAAAGTGTCAAATTTGTAAAATTTGGAAAAAGTATGAAGTGAAGACCAAGTTGCAGCCTTGCAAATCTGTTCAACAGAGGCCTCATTCTTAAAGGCCCAGGTGGAAGCCACAGCTCTAGTGGAATGAGCTGTAATTCTTTCAGGAGGATGCTGTCCAGCAGTCTCATAGGCTAAACGTATTATGCTACAAAGCCAAAAAGAGAGAGAGGTAGCCGAAGCCTTTTGACCTCTCCTCTGTCCAGAGTACACGACAAACAGAGAAGAAGTTTGTCTAAAATCTTTAGTTGCCTGTAAGTAGAACTTCAGAGCACGGACCACGTCTAGATTATGCAAAAGACGTTCCTTCTTTGAAGAAGGATTAGGACATAATGATGGAACAACAATCTCTTGATTGATATTCCTGTTAGAAACAACCTTAGGTAAAAACCCAGGTTTAGTACGCAGTACTACCTTGTCTGAATGAAAGATCAGATAAGGAGAATCACAATGTAAGGCAGATAACTCAGAGACTCTTCGAGCCGAGGAAATAGCCATCAAAAACAAAACTTTCCAAGATAAAAGCTTAATATCAATGGAATGAAGGGGTTCAAACGGAACACCCTGAAGAACTTTAAGAACCAAGTTTAAGCTCCACGGAGGAGCAACAGCTTTAAACACAGGCTTAATTCTAGCCAAAGCCTGACAAAAGGCCTGGACGTCTGGATTCTCTGCCAGACGTTTGTGTAAAAGAATAGACGGAGCTGAAATCTGTCCCTTTAGCGAACTAGCGGACAAACCTTTTTCTAAACCCTCTTGTAGAAAAGCCAATATCCTAGGAATCCTAACCTTACTCCATGAGTAACTCTTGGATTCGCACCAATATAAATATTTACGCCATATATTATGCTAAATTTTTCTGGTCACAGGTTTCCGAGCCTGTATTAATGTATCAATAACCGAATCCGAAAACCCCCGCTTAGATAGAATCAAGCGTTCAATTTCCAGGCAGTCAGCCTCAGACGACATGTCCACTAGGTCTGCATACCAGGTCCTGCGTGGCCACGCAGGCGCTATCAGAATTACCGATGCCCTCTCCTGTTTGATCCTGGCAATCAGTCGAGGTAGCAACGGAAATGGTGGAAACACATAAGCTATGTTGAAAACCCAAGGGGCTGCTAATGCATCTACCAGCACCGCTCCCGGGTCCCTGGACCTGGATCCGTAACAAGGAAGCTTTGCGTTCTGGCGAGATGCCATGAGATCCAGATCCGGTTTGCCCCAATGACGAATCAGTTGAGCAAAGACCTCCGGGTGAAGTTCCCACTCTCCCGGATGAAAAGTCTGGCGACTTAGGAAATCCGCCTCCCAGTTCTCTACGCCTGGGATGTAAATCGCTGACAGGTGGCAAGAGTGAGACTCTGCCCAGCGAATTATCTTCGAGACTTCCAACATCGCTAGGGAACTCCTGGTTCCCCCTTGATGATTGATGTAAGCCACAGTCGTGATATTGTCCGACTGAAATCTGATGAACCTCAGTCTTGCTAACGGAGGCCAAGCTAGAAGAGCATTGAATATTGCTCTTAATTCTAGAATGTTTATTGGAAGGAGTTTCTCCTCCTGAGTCCACGAACCCTGAGCCTTCAGGGAATTCCAGACTGCTCCCCAGCCTAGAAGGCTGGCATCCGTTGTTACAATCGTCCAATCTGGTCTGCGAAAGGTCATTCCTTTGGACAGATGAACCGGTGACAACCACCAGAGAAGAGAATCTCTGGTCTCATGGTCCAGATTTAGCAAAGGGGACAGATCTGAGTAATCCCCGTTCCATTGACTGAGCATGCATAGTTGCAGCGGTCTGAGATGCAGGCGCGCAAATGGCACTATGTCCATTGCCGCGACCATTAAGCCGATTACCTCCATGCACTGAGCTACTGATGGGCTTGGAATGGAATGAAGGACACGGCAAGCATTGAGAATCTTTGATAACCTGGACTCCGTCAGGTAAATCTTCATCTCTACAGAATCTATAAGAGTCCCTAGAAAAGGAACCCTTGTGAGTGGTAACAGAGAACTCTTTTCCACGTTCACTTTCCACCCATGCGGCCTCAGGAATGCAAGAACTATCTCTGTATGAGACTTTGCATTCTGAAAACTTGACGCTTGTATCAGAATGTCGTCTAGCTACGGAGCCACCGCTATGCCTCGTGGTCTTAGTACCGCCAGAAGTGAGCCCAGAACCTTCGTAAAAATTCTCGGGGCCGTGGCTAACCCGAAGGGAAGAGCCACAAACTGGTAATGCCTGTCTAGAAAGGCAAACCTTAGGTACCGATAATGATCTTTGTGAATCGGTATGTGAAGGTAAGCATCCTTTAAGTCCACTGTGGTCATATATTGACCCTCTTGGATCATGGGTAGGATGGTTCGAATGGTTTCCATCTTGAACGATGGTACCCTTAGGAATTTGTTTAAGATCTTTAAGTCCAAGATTGGTCTGAAGGTTCTCTCTTTTTTTGGGAACCACAAATAGATTTGAGTAAAATCCTTGTCCCTGTTCCGATCGCGGAACTGAGTGGATCACTCCCATGATTAAGAGGTCTTGTACACATTGTAGAAATGCCTCTTTTTTTACTAGGTTTGTTGATAACCTCGAAAGATGGAATCTTCCTTGTGGAGGAGAGGTTTTGAAATCCAGAAGGTATCCCTGAGATATAATCTTCAACGTCCAGGGATCCTGCACATCTCTTGCCCAAGCCTGGGCGAAGAGAGAAAGTCTGCCCCCCACTAAATCCGTCTCCGGATAGGGGGCCCTGTCTTCATGCTGTCTTAGGGGCGGAAGTAGGCTTTCTGGCCTGCTTGCCCTTGTTCCATGACTGGTTGCCTTTCCAACCCTGTCTGTAACGAGCAGTAGTTCCTTCTTGTTTTGGAGCGGAGGAAGTTGATGCTGCTCCTGCCTTGAAGTTACGAAAGGCACGAAAATTAGACAGTTTGGCCTTTGGTTTGGCCCTGTCCTGAGGAAGGGCGTGGCCCTTACCTCCCGTAATGTCAGCAATAATTTCCTTCAAGCCGGGCCCAAATAAGGTCTGCCCTTTGAAAGGAATGTTAAGTAGCTTAGACTTGGAAGTTACATCCGCTGACCAGGATTTAAGCCAGAGCGCTCTGCGCGCCTGGATGGCGAATCCGGAATTTTTAGCCGTAAGTTTGGTTAGATGTACTACGGCATCTGAAACAAACGCATTAGCTTGCTTAAGGGTTCTAACTTTGCTCAAAGCCTCATCCAATGGCTCTGTGCGAATCGCCTCTTCCAGAGACTCAAACCAGAATGCTGCTGCAGCCGTGACAGGCGCAATGCATGCAAGAGGCTGCAAAATAAAACCCTGTTGAACAAACATTTTCTTAAGATAACCCTCTAATTTTTTATCCATTGGATCTGAGAAAGCACAGCTATCCTCCACCGGGATAGTGGTACGCTTGGCTAAAGTAGAAACTGCTCCCTCCACCTTAGGGACCGTCTGCCATAAGTCTCGTGTGGTAGCGTCTATAGGAAACATTTTTCTGAATATCGGGGGAGGGGAAAAAGGCACACCGGGTCTATCCCACTCCTTACTAATAATTTCTGTAAGTCTTTTTGGTATAGGAAAGACGTCAGTACACACCGGTACCGCATAGTATCTATCCAACCTACACAATTTCTCTGGTATTGCCACCGTGTCGCAATCATTCAGAGCCGCTAATACCTCCCCTAGTAACACACGGAGGTTCTCAAGCTTAAATTTAAAATTTGAAATTTCTGAATCCGGTCTCCCCGGATCAGAACCGTCACCGACAGAATGAAGCTCACCGTCCTCATGTTCTGCAAATTGTGACGCAGTATCAGACATGGCTCTCGTGTCATCAGCGTGCTCTGTCCTTAACCCAGAGCTATCGCGCTTGCCCCTTAATTCGGGCATATTATATAACACTTCTTTCATAACATTAGCCATATCATGTAAAGTGATTTGTAAGGGCCTAGATGTACTTGGCGTCTCAATCCTACGCATCTCCCGAGCGGGAGACGCAGGTACTGACACGTGAGGAGAGTTAGGCGGCATAACTTCCCCCTCGTTGTCTGGTGATAGTTTCTCTATCGGTACAGATTGACTTTTATTCAAAGCAATATCAATACAATTGGTACACATCGTTCTATTGGGCTCCACATTGGCTTTTGAACATGATGAACAAACAGTTTCCTCTGAATCAGACATGTTTAAACAGACTTAGCAATGAAACTAGCAAGCTTGGAAATCACTTTCAATAAGTTTACAAGCAATATATAAAACGCTGCAGCGCTTCAAAATACAGATATAATTAAGGATTGCACCCATTAGCAAAAGGATGATTAACCCCTCAATACCCAAAACGGATAAAACGGATATCAATTAAGATTTAACGCTTTTAATCACAGTCAAGCACACTGTCACAGATCTGCTGTGACTGATTACCTCCCTCAAAAATGAATTTTGCAGACCCCTGAGCTCTCTAGAGAAGTCCTGGATCAAGGAGGAAGAAGCAGGAAGACTGTGCTAGAATTATAACTGCGCAACAAGGCGCTAAAACAAGGTCCCTCCCACTCCTATCACAACAGTGGGAGCCCTGATATAACTGTTTCCATACAGAAAATATATGTCAGCCATGTGGAAAAAAATCATGCCCAAAGAGATTTATCACCAAAGTACCTCACAAAAACGAATAACATGCCAGTAAACGTTTTATTAAAAAATAACATTTTCCAATGTCATGCAAAGTTATCACTAAGCCTGCTACCAGTCGCTACCACTGCAGATAAGGCTTAAGTATTATTTCAGTTTTAACAGTATTTTCTCAGTCAAATTCTAGTCCCTAGAAAATAACTTGACTGCGCATACATTTATCAGCCTGATACCAGTCGCTACTACTGCATTTAAGGCTGTACTTACATCATACGGTAACAGCAGTATTTTCTTAGTCAATTCCATTCCCAGAAAATAATGTACTGCACATACCTCATTTGCGGAGGACCCCGCATGCTATTCCCAGTTTCTGAAGTTACCCCACTCCTCAGAATGTCGAGAACAGCCAGTGGATCTTAGTTACGCCTGCTAAGATCATAGATGAAAAAAAAACGCAGGCAGTTTCTTCTTCCAAATACTGCCTGAGATAGAAAAACAGCACACTCCGGTGCCATTTAAAATAACAAACTTTTGATTGAAGAATAGTTAAGTAAAAACTCCAGCTCCTCTCGCGACCTCCTTCTTTGTTGAGGGTTGCAAGAGAATGACTGGGTATGACATGTGAGGGGAGGAGCTATATAGCAGCTATGCTTGGGTGATCCTCTTGCAACTTCCTGTTGGGAAGGAGAATATATCCCATAAGTAATGGATGACCCGTGGACTGAACACACTTAACAAGAGAAATCATGTTTTGAATCCAGAGATTTTGGACAGATTCTAACCAAGATTTTTGAAAAAGGTTTAATCTGCCCCAACCAGTAGTACTGGATTGGGGGCCGTACCTTCATGAGGTTTTAGAGGCTGCATTAGGTTTCTTGTTCTGCTTGGATTTAATCCAATTTGAAGATGGTCTCCAGGCTAAGCCAGAAGGTTTAGGAGAGGAGTCAGTTTTCTGTTTTGACAAAAGGAACGAAAACGATTGGGAGCTTTAAATTTGCCTTTTAACTTTTTGTCCTGGGGAAGAATAACTTCCTTACCTCCAGTAATAGTAGAAAGAATAGAATCCAGTTGAGAACCAAATAATTTCTTTCCTTGGAAAAAATTAGATGGTAATATGGTTTTAGATACTATATCAGCATTCCATGATTCAAGCCATAAAGCTCTTCTGGTAAGAATAGCTAAAGACATATTTTTGATGTTAACTTTCATGATATCAAATATAATTATTTGCATATTAAAGTAAATTCAAGAGATTAGAACATTCAGGGTCAGAAGACAACTGCTGTGCAAGACTGGAAAACCAGAAAGTAGAAGCAGCAGCTACATCAGCTGTAGATATAGCTGGTCTAAGAATATAGCCAGTAAGTAAATATGCCCTTCCATAAGATTCAAGTTTTCTATCTAAAGTTTCTTTAAAAGAAGTACTGTCTTTTAAAGGTATAGTAGTGCGTTTAGCTAAAGTGGAAATGGACCCACCAAATTTGGGAACAGTTTCCAATAATTCTAAGTTAGCAGAAGATAAAGGATATAGTTTTTTTTAAAACCTTGAAGAAGGGTTAAGAGAGACACCTGGTTTACACCATTCCTTAGCAATCATATCAGAGACCGCATCAGGCATAGGGAAAATCTCAGGGATATTGACAACAGTTTTATATACTGAATTAAAACAATGAAAGGGTTTTTATCTTTAGAAGACTTCCTTCAAAAGGGAACGAACATGTATAATTTTAAATAAAAAGGAGGAATTATCAGGTTCTATGGCCGATGAGGGAGCCTCACTGTTAAACAAGGCACTTGTCTAGGGCAGCAGATTGTGTGTATGCAAGTTTTTTGCAAGTCCTTGTGAACATTTACTTTGGAAATACCATGTTTTTTTTTAAATCCACGTTACTCCCTGACCAATAGAAATTATGGCCAACACTGCCTAAAAGTTGGCTGGGAGTTAGGGGGGCAGCAGAATTTTTAGTGCCGAGGGCAGCACAAAACCTAAATAACATAATTTAAGTAAGAACTTACCTGATAAATTCATTTCTTTCATATTAGCAAGAGTCCATGAGCTAGTGACGTATGGGATATACATTCCTACCAGGAGGGGCAAAGTTTCCCAAACCTCAAAATGCCTATAAATACACCCCTCACCACACCCACAAATCAGTTTAACGCATAGCCAAGAAGTGGGGTGATAAGACAAAAGTGCGAAAGCATAAAAAATAAGGAATTGGAATAATTGTGCTTTATACAAAAAAATCATAACCACCACAAAAAAGGGTGGGCCTCATGGACTCTTGCTAATAGGAAAGAAATGAATTTATCAGGTAAGTTCTTACATAAATTATGTTTTCTTTCATGTAATTAGCAAGAGTCCATGAGGTAGTGACGTATGGGATAATGACTACCCAAGATGTGGATCTTCCACGCAAGAGTCACTAGAGAGGGAGGGATAAAATAAAGACAGCCAATTCCGCTGAAAATAATCCACACCCAAAATAAAGTTTAAATCTTATAATGAAAAAAACTGAAATTATAAGCAGAAGAATCAAACTGAAACAGCTGCCTGAAGTACTTTTCTACCAAAAACTGCTTCAGAAGAAGAAAACACATCAAAATGGTAGAATTTAGTAAAAGTATGCAAAGAAGACCAAGTTGCTGCTTTGCAAATCTGATCAACCGAAGCTTCATTCCTAAACGCCCAGGAAGTAGAAACTGACCTAGTAGAATGAGCTGTAATCCTTTGAGGCGGAGTTTTACCCGACTCGACATAAGCATGATGAATCAAAGACTTTAACCAAGACGCCAAAGAAATGGCAGAGGCCTTCTGACCTATCCTAGAACCGGAAAAGATAACAAATATTTCAAAGCTCTAACTACATCCAAAGAATGCAACGATCTTTCCTTAGAATTCTTAGGATTAGGACACAATGAAGGAACCACAATTTCTCTACTAATGTTGTTAGAATTCACAACCTTAGGTAAAAATTAAAAGAAGTTCGCAACACCGCCTTATCCTGATGAAAAATCAGAAAAGGAGACTCACAAGAAAGAGCAGATAAATCAGAAACTCTTCTAGCAGAAGAGATGGCCAAAAGAAACAAAACTTTCCAAGAAAGTAATTTAATGTTCAGCGAATGCATAGGTTCAAACGGAGGAGCTTGAAGAGCCCCCAAAACCAAATTCAAACTCCAAGGAGGAGAAATTGACTTAATAACAGGTTTTATACGAACCAAAGCTTGTACAAAACAATGAATATCAGGAAGACTAGCAATCCTTCTGTGAAAAAGAACAGAAAGAGCAGAGATTTGTCCTTTCAATGAACTTGCAGACAAACCTTTATCCAAACCATCCTGAAGAAACTGTAAAATTCTAGGAATTCTAAAAGAATGCCAAGAAAAATGATGAGAAAAACACCAAGAAATGTATATCTTCCAGACTCGATAATATATCTTCCTAGATACAGATTTACGAGCCTGTAACATAGTATTAATCAGAGAGTCAGAGAAACCTCCATGACTTAGAATCAAGCGTTCAATCTCCATACCTTCAAATTTAAGGATTTGAGATCCTGATGGAAAAAAGGACCTTGTGATAGAAGGTCTGGTCTTAACGGAAGAGTCCACGGTTGGCAAGTGGCCATCCGGACAAGATCCGCATACCAAAACCTGTGAGGCCATGCTGGAGCCACCAGCAGAACAAACGAGCACTCCTTTAGAATCTTGGAAATTACTCTTGAAAGAAGAACTAGAGGCGGAAAGATATAGGCAGGATGATACTTCCAAGGAAGTGACAATGCATCCACTGCCTCCGCCTGAGGATCCCTGGATCTGGACAGATACCTGGGAAGCTTCTTGTTTAGATGAGAAGCCATCAGATCTATTTCTGGAAGTCCCCACATTTGAACAATCTGAAGAAATACCTCTGGGTGAAGAGACCATTCGCCCGGATGTAACGTTTGGCGACTGAGATAATCCGCTTCCCAATTGTCTATACCTGGGATATGAACCGCAGAAATTAGACAGGAGCTGGATTCCGCCCATACCAGAATTCGAGATACTTCTTTCATAGCCAGAGGACTGTGAGTCCCTCCTTGATGATTGACATATGCCACAGTTGTGACATTGTCCGTCTGAAAACAAATGAACGACTCTCTCTTTAGAATAGGCCATGACTGAAGAGCTCTGAAAATTGCACGGAGTTCCAAAATATTGATTGGTAATCTCACCTCCTGAGATTCCCAAACCCCTTGTGCTGTCAGAGACCCCCAAACAGCTCCCCAACCTGTCAGACTTGCATCTGTTGAAATCACAGTCCAGGTTGGAAGAACAAAAAGAAGCCCCCTGAACTAAACGATGGTGGTCTGTCCACCACGTCAGAGAGTGTCGTACAATCGGTTTTAAAGATATTAATTGAGATATCTTTGTATAATCCCTGCACCACTGGTTCAGCATACAGAGCTGAAGAGGTCGCATGTGAAAACGAGCAAAGGGGACCGCGTCCAATGCAGCAGTCATAAGACCTAGAATTTCCATGCATAAGGCTACCGAAGGGAAAGATTGAGACTGAAGGTTTTGACAAGCTGAAACCAATTTCAGACGTCTCTTGTCTGTCAGAGACAGAGTTAAGGACACTGAATCTATCAGGAAACCTAAAAAGGTTACCCTTGTCTGAGGAATCAACAAACTTTTAAAGTTTTAGTCTTAGAACTCAATCTTGAAGCCCAGAGTAACAGTTAAGAATTGAATCCAATTATAAAACAAATAATTGATTATCTTAGAACAAAAGAAATATGGATTTTTTATTTTTTTTTAAAAAAATCACAAAATTCTTCTAGCTAAAATAGCTAAAGACATAGATTAACCCTCATTTGCGAAAATATTCAATAAAATGAAGACACAAATGAAATTATTAGCATGATAGTCCAGTTTAAAGGACCAGTCAATACAGTGGACTTGCATAATCAATAAATGCAAAACAACAAGACAAATGCAACAGCACCTAGTCTAGTAAATGTTGTCCCTTAACAATACTAAAATAAATCATAATCTGATACTTGATCTTAAAGTAAACCGAAAAAATGAAGCAATTGCAATATCCAAATAAATCACAGGACCAAGAAAAGTACCTGAAACTAAATAATTTTCCATAAATAAGATACAACTATCTAAAGGAAAATAAATACTATTTTGCTATAGAAACAATAGCATAATTAGTAGAAGTAGAGATAGCCCCAATAAATTGGAGAACCCTCCAAATTGAATTTAACTGCTGGCAAAGAATATAGTTTAAAACCTTCGAAGAAGGAATAAAAGAAAATTCTCAGCCTATTCCATTCCCTAGAATGGGGAATTGGAAAGAAAACCTCTGAAAACACAGAAGAAATAAATAGGCAGAAATAGTGTCAGCTAGTCTTAAAGAACTAGTTACCTTAATATCCAAAATAATCAACACCTTTTCAACAAAGAACAAATGTACTTTAATAATAGAAAAATAATTAAAAAAAGTAGATTTGTTAGTGTCAATATCTGATGAAGAAAATTTCTGAAAGAGAAAAAACATCATCAGAGAAGGATAAATCAGTATGTTGTTGGTCATTTGAAACTTCAATAATTAAAAAAGAAGTGAAAAAGACCTAAAAATATTATTAGACTTTTAGGCATGAAGTCAGAGAAAGCCTTTAAAATAGAATCAGAAAAATATTTCTTATAAATCTTCTAAATATTTCTTGTACATAAGATGTAAGAATGGAAATATATAAAGCATAAATACTAATGGATTCTGCATGTAAAAGTATATAATAATAACTTATTACAAACCATAGCTAAAGATAAACATTTATAACATTTAAAATAAATGAACTTAGCTTTGGTAGAGCTGAAACTCAGTTAAGCGTTTATCCAGAAGTGACTTCTGATTCAGGGTCAATCTGAGACATCTTGCAATATGTAATAGAAAAAACAACATATAAAGCAAAAATGATCAAATTCCTTAAATGACAGTTTCAGGAATGGGAAAAAAATGACAATGAACAAGCTTCTAGCAACCAGAAGCAATAAATAATGAGACTTAAATATTGTGGAGACAACAATAACGCTCAAATTTTTTAGCGCCAAAAAAGCCGCCCATATTATTTGGCGCCTAAATGCTTTTGGCGCCAAAAATGGCGCCACATCCGGTAACGCCGACATTTTTTGTTGCAAAAAACATCAAAAAAATGACGCAACTTCTGGCGACACGTATGACGCCGGAAATGACAAGAAAATTTTTGCGCCAAGAATGACGCAATAAAATGAACCATTTTCAGCCCCCGCGAGCCTAACAGCCCACAGGAAAAAAGCCAAATTTTAAGGTAAGAAAAAATGATTTATTCATATGCATTATCCCAAATATGAAACTGACTGTCTGAAATAAGGAACGTTGAACATCCTGAATCAAGGCAAATAAATGTTTAAACACATATATTTAGAACTTTATAAAAAAGTGCCCAACCATAGCTTAGAGTGTCACAGAAAATAAGACTTACTTACCCCAGGACACTCATCTACATGTAGTAGAAAGCCAAACCAGTACTGAAACGAGAATCAGTAGAGGTAATGGTATATATAAGAGTATATCGTCAATCTGAAAAGGGAGGTAAGAGATGAATCTCTACGACCAATAACAGAGAACCTATGAAATAGACCCCGTAGAAGGAGATCATTGAATTCAAATAGGCAATACTCTCTTCACATCCCTCTGACATTCACTGCACGCTGAGAGGAAAACCGGGCTCCAACCTGTTGCAGAGCGCATATCAACGTAGAATCTAGCACAAACTTACTTCACCACCTCCACAGGAGGCAAAGTTTGTAAAACTGATTTGTGGGTGTGGTGAGGGGTGTATTTATAGGCATTTTGAGGTTTGGGAAACTTTGCCCCTCCTGGTAGGAATGTATATCCCATGCGTCACTAGCTCATGGACTCTTGCTAATTACATGAAAGAAACGTAATTGATCAGTATGCAATAAGAAATCTAAGCATTAGCCACCTAAATGAGCTGAAGCCACTTCAGTCGTTTTAAAAACAAAATTTATGCTTACCTGATAAATTTCTTTCTTTCTTGACACGATGAGTCCACGGATCATCTAAGGCGGCAAAGAGCACCACAGCAAAGCTGTTAAATATCACTTACCTTCCCTCCAACCACAGTCATTCGACCGAAGCAAGGAGAGAAAGGAAGCAACAAGGTGCAGAGGTGTCTGAAGTTTATAACAAAAAAACCTGTCCTTAAGAAACAGCAAGGTGGGCCGTGGACTCATCGTTTCAAGAAAGAAAGATATTTATCAGGTAAGCATAAATTTTGTTTTCTTTCTAATGACACGATGAGTCCACGGATCATCTAATTACTATTGGGAATCAATACTCAAGCTAGAGGACACAGATGATAGGAAGGGACAAGACAGGGAACCTAAACGGAAGGCACTGCTTGAAGAACCTATCTCTCAAGGAAGCCTCAGCCGAGGCAAAAGAATCACATTTATAGAGTTTAGAAAAAAGTGTGAAGAGAGGACCAAGTTGCAGCCTTGCAAATCTGTTCCACAGAAGCTTCATTTTGGAATGCCCAGAAAGAGGAAACAGCCCTCGTAGAATTAGCTGTAACTCTTTCAGGAGGCTGATCTCCAGCAGACTCATAGGCCAAGCGAATGATACTCTTCAGCCACAAAGAAAGAAGTAGCTGTAGCTTTCTGTCCTTTACGTTTTCCAGAGAAAATCACAAACAGGACATAAGGACGAAACAACAATCTCCTCATTAATTTTCCGATCTGAAACCACATTAGGGAGAAACCCTAACTTAGTACGCCAAACTACCTTATACGAATGAAAAATAAGGTAAGGAGACTCATACTGTAATGCCGAGAGCTCTGAAACTCTACGAGCAGATGAAATAGCAACAAGAAACAAAACCTTCCAAGATAACAACCTAATATCTAAGGAATGCATAGGCTCAAACAGAGCCTGTTGAAGAACTTTAAGAACTAGATTAAGACTCCAAGGAGGAGTAACCGGTTTAAACACAGGCCTCATTCTGACCAAGGCCTAACAGAACGATTCCACGTCTGGTACATTTGCCAGACGTTTATGTAACAAAATAGATAAGGCAGAAATTTGACCCTGTAGGGAACTTGCCAATAAACCCTTCTACAAATCCTCTTGGAGAAAAATCAAAATTCTAGGAATCTGAACTCTACTCCAAGAGTAGCCTTTGGATTCACACCAATGCAGATATTTACGCCATATCTTACAGTAAATCGTTCTAGTCACAGGCTTACGAGCCTGAAACATGGTCTTAATGACCGACTCTGAAAATCCACGCTTAGATGAAATTAAGCGTTCAATCTCCAAGCAGTCAGCTTAAGAGAAACTAAATTTGGATGAAGGAAGGGCCCTTGAAGTAGAAGGTCCATTCTCAACGGAAGCCTCCAAGGTGGAAGAGATGACATCTCCACCAGATCTGGATACCAGATCCTGCGAGGCCACGCCGGTGCTATGAGAATCACTGACACCCTTTCCTGCTTGACTCGAGCAATGACTCGTGGGAGGAAAGCGAACGGGTGACATAGGTATGCAAGGCTGAAATCCAAGGTACCAAGGTCCAAGGTCTATCAGTACCGCCTGAGAATCCCTTGAACTTGACCCGTACCTCAGAAGCTTGGCATTCTGCCGAGATGCCATGAAAGCCAACTCCGAATGTCCACATTTAAGAATCAAGCTGGAGAACACTTAAGGATGGAGTTCCAACTCCCCCGGGTGAAAGGTCTGTCCACTCAGAAAATCCGCCTCCCAGTTCCACTCCTGGGATGTGGATCGCCGACAGGCAGCATTTGTGGCACTCTGCCCACTGATTATCTTGGCTACCTCTGCCATGGCCAAGATACTCTGAGTTCCCTATTGATGGTTGATATAAGCCACCAAAGTTATGTTGTCCGACTGAAACCTGATAAACCTGGCTGATGCTAACTGAGGCCAGGACAGAAGTGCATTGAAGATTGCTCTCAGCTCCAGAATGTTTATGGGTAAAACAGACTCCGACTGAGTCCATGTCCCCTGAGCCTTTAGAGAGCCCCAGACTGCTCTCCTTACTCAAGCGTAGGCAAAGAGAATGACTGGGGTTGGAGGGAAGGGAGGTGATATTTAACAGCTTTGCTGTGGTGCTCTTTGCCGCCCCCTGCTGGGCAGGAGTGATATTCCCAATAGTAATTAGATGATCCGTGGACTCATCGTGTCATTAGAAAGAAATAAGCACACTTAGCTTTGGTAGAAATGTGTTCAACAGACTCAGTTCCTATGGTCATTTTATCGACAGGTTGGGGCTGTTCCATTAATGCATAAATTTTAACTTGGTCGGGAACTCACCAATTCAGAATGGAAATGCATATTAGTAAACTATGGGTCTTCCTCTTCAACAAGGTTCCTAGAAATTAAATAACAAATTCTAACACCTACATGGACTAAGTCTCTTTCCAAGGTTTTTCGGATTTCAGCTGGAGAGGTTGTGGTTTGAAGGACATGCCCCAAATTAAAACCATTCTGGACCTCTATTGAAAACTAGATGAATATTTTAATGAGCCCAAAAACAAAGATAAAAATTGACCCTGCCCTGGGATTATTGAATCTATTTTCCAAGTTCTCTTATAAGCTCCGTTTGAGACAAATACAAATTGCGCTAAATACCTCACAATCTCCAATAGCCAGATTTTAGAAATCTCAGTCAATCCCTAACGTTACTAAATTGCTAGATCGGGTAGAAGGCACTAGCATTGGAGGAAACCGGTTACTTTAAAATTAACAAATTAAATAGTTTTCATGACATCATATTTTACTGGGAATCCTCATTCATTTAACACTCTAGATTGGGAGAGTGTACACAACAGTCATTACATAATGGTGGGTTGACCCTTTTAGAAGGCGTGCTACTACCTTGTTTCCCCTCCCCTTTTCCCCTCCGTGATCCTTCTTCCTGCATCTACTTTTCAAGCTCTGTCTAACCCCAATGGCCTCATACCTTTCTTTCAATAAATCTATTCTGAAGGTACTTTCATTTTGTCCCATATGTAAATTATCTTAATTTTTTTTTTTTTTTTTAAGTTCTTGTTTTTACTTTATTCTTGTAATATCTTATATCTGGAATTGTTTGAATCCTGTCATGTACTAAAAACACAAAGAAAAAAAAAATATATATATATATATATAAAGTTATAATATAATATATTACATTACTTATGTCAATTTTGAGAGAGGCCTGGAACCTAACTCATTTACTTCTCACTGACTTACATTCTATAACTTGGTTTATTTTTTACCAATTTAATTTACATCTATTCCATCAGGGCTACATGTACACACACACACATTCATTTAATTATTTATTTTTC
This sequence comes from Bombina bombina, assembly GCF_027579735.1. Taxonomy (NCBI): domain Eukaryota; kingdom Metazoa; phylum Chordata; class Amphibia; order Anura; family Bombinatoridae; genus Bombina; species Bombina bombina. The sequence continues at coordinate 189,677 of NW_026511987.1, forward strand.
TCTCTCTCTTTATTGCAACGTAGGTTTCTCTTTTTTAATATTTTATTGGTCTAAACAATATTTAAGAGTTAAATAAAAGGAAGTTTGTACAAAATAAATCATGTATATAGCAGGGTTTTTTTTCTACACATAATTAACTATTTTATGTTACAAAGGTTTTTAAACACAATAATTTTGTTTTTACCTGTTCAGCTGTAAAAAGTGGTTCTTCATTGATACAAGAAACAATGATCGAATGCATATCTAGTTGCTCCCTTAACTCCTCATCATCAGACAGATCAAGATTTAAACTGTCATTCACCTAAAAGGAAAAGGATAATTACAAACAGGCTTAATGTCTACCTACTAATTACAATACTGCTGGCTGTGCCCATCACCCCTTTAGTCCTGTGCAGATAATATGCACATGAACAGAAATGAGAACATATCATCATAGTTCCGTAATAAACATGCCTATATACAACTGTAGATGTTATCTTAAAGGGACAGTAAAGTAACAATTACAAGACATATATGTTGTTTTACTATAGAATAACGCATCAGCCAAGTTTTAATGTTTTTAAAACAAATTCAATTTTTTACTGCAGTTAGTTTTTAACATACAAACCCCCCCCCCCCCCCCCCTTCCATTGGCCTTATTTAGAGGAGCAAATCTGGGCTTTAGTTTGCAGACAACAAAGCTATCCAATATTGTAAAGTTAGTATTTGTGTTATCAGTTGGAACCAATTAGGGACAGCTACTGTATGTAGCAGGGTCATAGCCTTGAGAAGTCAGCAGGGTGAATTTCAAAGTCTGAGAGATAGAAAGTGCCCTATTTTCAGAGATAAATTAAATGAAAAGGGAACAAAATACATAATGAAAATATATTGCAAAGTAATTTCATTATGCATAACTAAACATTTTGTATTAAAATCTCAAGGTATCTACTATCCCTTTAAACACTTTTTATTTCATGTAACAAAAAAAAAAAACAAAAAAAAAAAAAACACCTTTGTCCCACACTCTCTAGGAAATCTAATTCTGTAACCTGCAAATCCAATAGATGGTTTAAGCCATTTACAGCACTTAGAAAACCCAGGGTACAGAATTTGCTTTCTGGTCTCTCTAGAGAGGATGGGACAAAACACTTTCTTTGGGACAAAACACTTTCTTTCTCACAAAAGCAAGAGGTAGTTAATGTCCTTTTAAGTAAATCATTATGTTTATATTGCACCTGACAATAAAACAGAAACAAATACATATGAAAGTAAAATAATATTCTGACATAAATTTAACATAAGGAGGATCATTAGGCGGATGGTCAAGGATCTAAGCTAGGTAACCTGTCCCTCCATCTTTGTAGCAAGTGGCAGTGGTGCACTTCTGCTGCCTGCAGTATTTGTCATACACAAAATATTTTGTACAGCACCGCCAAGCTCTCTTACGCAACCAATCATGCAAGAATAGAGCCTGTTAACAAGTTCGTTGTGAATTATCTCTGCCATCTCTGAGGTAGTATGACTGCTGCTTAACTTGTAGTAAGCTGGGCCCGTATGAGTGAGCTTAAACCCCAAGGAATCCAAAGCAGCGTCTGCTGCTTAGTAAATAGACCCCATAATTAAAGACAGCTCAATGCACTAGTTGGACCAAGCTCAATGCATCTGGTGAGACAATGACAAGAGGCATATGCATATAGCCACCAATGACCAGCTAGCTCCAGTAGTGCATGGCTGCGTCCTACGTACCATATTTATTGCATTTTAACAAGGGATACCAAGAGAATGATTCAAATCAGATAACTGAAGTGAACTGGAAAGTTGTTTAATATTGCTTGCTCTATCTAAATCATGAAAGTTTTGACTTTCATGTTCATATAAAATAAATGTCAGCTCTAGTGCGTGATCCCTCTCTCTCCTTTTTAGGAGACACATCTTATATAGAAGTTGCAGATCTATTACTAATCTGCTGATAAACAACATTAAACTTTTCAGTTTAAATTACATTTTGAGTTTAATAATACAAGGGGAATTTTTTTTATTCTTACCTGATAAAATTATTTTCCTCTAGAATGATGAGAGTCCACGAGCCTTTATGTGTGTGATTGAATTCCCACCACTAGAAGGAGGCAAAGGACTCCAAACAAGAGCTTTTAAGCCCTCCCATTACAGAGTTTAACTTATATATTTCACATTTTGTGGTAAATTATTTGAGCTACAGGCTTTCTAAAAAAGTATTAATAACATAATCTGAAAAACCTATGTGTTTTAAAATCAGGCGTTTAACCTCCACACCGTCAAAGGGTCGTCTATCGACCAGGATATAGATTGTGTTACTAAGGAATTATTTGATACAAATGCAGATAATTCATCGTCCATTGAAAGAGCATAGATAGTTGAAGAAGACATAAGTGAAAGGGAGCGAAAGGAACTGTGTCTGATGCTGCCACAATTAGTCCCACTACTTCCATGCACTGAGCCACTGTTGGGTTAGTAGCATTCTGAAGGAGTGAACAAGCTTTAATCTGCGAGTGTCTGTTAAAGAAAGGCACATTTCTGAGTCTATGAAAACATCCAGAAAATACACCTTGGTAGCTAGAAACAAGGAGCTCTTGGAACATTTATCTTCCAACCATGAGTCTGTATAAAGGATAGAAGACTCTGAGTGTGAGAGATTGCTAGAAATAAGGAAAAAGTCTGAATCAAAATGGCATCCAGGTATGGGGCAACTGATCAGCCCTGGGTTCTGCACAGCAAGCAGGGCTCCCAAAACTGTTTTAAATACGTGGGGAGCGGTGGCTAACCCAAAGTGAACAGCAACAAACTGGAAATGTTTGTCATTGAAGGCAAATCTGAGGAATTGATAATGATCCACAACTTATGATCCATAGGGTCTCTGAAAGAGGTACTATACTCTAAAGGGAGTGTGGTACATTTTGCTAACAAAGGAATAGCTCCATCAACCTTAGGAATAGACTCACATAATTCTGAAGTCTGCTTTGGTAAATGATACAGTTTCTTATATCTTAAAAACAGAGCAAATTGCATACCAGGTTCCTTCCATTCCTTTGTGATCATTTCTGTAAGCAGGTCAGGAACCTGAAAAGCTTCAGGAGTTTTGGAAGAAGGCTTAAAAATAACAAATTTAATTAATTGACAGGCTTGTCCTCAAATGGTTTTGTCTCAGAGAGGCCCAAGGTTTTGAGCATTTTATGTAGCAAAAAAACTAATATTTTCTACTTTAAACCTAAAAGAGGAATCTGTATCCAATTCAAGAATTGCATCTTGATCCTCTGAGGAAGGCATCCCCTCTGAGGAAGTATCAGAACTGTCAGAGAAAGAATCCAGTACAATTTCAACATGAGTTTTAGTAACAGCCTGCATAACCAAATCACAAGATATGCGCTTATGCTTATTTGGTTTAGGGGTTGTCTCCAAAAGTTAAACCATTGTAGAGTGTACATTTTCCTTAAATTCAGGCCAAAAATCAGTGTAAGCTCCCTGAGAAATATGAACTGGAGCAGGGGAAACACTCTGAGGAGGAACAATGGTTGTAGGCCGATTAGTATGCATAAAGTGAGATACACAACTAATGCAAAGCTGATTAGGTTGACAAACAAACAGTAGACCTCTCTAACAGTGGTTCTGACAAGGAAACAGAGGGGACTGGATTGTTAGACTCAATAACTGAATATATATAAAAAGGATTATAAGGGGAAGAGATAGTACTACCAACAGATTTGTGTATAATAACCACCTCAGAAGCTCTTGTTATTTAGGGTACTCACCCCAACCCCAGTTGGAATCTAATGTGAAAAATCAGGAAAGATGCTTTGCAGCTCCATACCGTCTCTGAATTGTGCTCAAAATGGCGACCAGCTACTGTGCAGTAAAACATTTGCCAAAACCTGGGCACACTCTAGGTGCCGAAGTCATAATTCTCACAGTCTGAGTCAATTCACCTTCCTCCTGGGAGGCAAAAATCAAAACTGAGTAGTACAAGGAGGTGGGAAGGATTAAAACCTCTTGTTGTTTGGAGTTCTTTGCCTTCTCCTAGTAGCGTGAATTCAATCTCACAAGTCAAGGTTTGTGAATTCTCACCATTATATATATATTTTTTAAAAGAGCTTTATTGAAAAAAACATAATTTATGCTTACCTGATAAATTTATTTCTCTTGTGGTGTATCCAGTCCACGGATCATCCATTACTTGTGGGACACTCATTCCCAACAGGAAGTTGCAAGAGGACACCCACAGCAGAGCCGTCTATACAGCTCCTCCCCTAGCCGCCATATCCAGTCATTCGACCGAAAACAAGCAGAGAAAGGAGAAATCATAGGGTGCAGTGGTGACTGTAGTTTAAAGTTAAAAAATACCTGCCTTAAAATGACAGGGCGGCCCGTGGACTGGATACACCACAAGAGAAATAAATTTATTAGGTAAGCATAAATTATGTTTTCTCTTGTAAGGTGTTTCCAGTCCACTGATCATCAATTACTTGTGGGATACCAATACCAAAGCTAAAGTACACGGATGAAGGGAGGGACAAGGCAGGAACTTAAACGGAAGGTACCACTGCCTGTAAAACCTTTCTCCCAAAAATAGCCCCCGAAGAAGCAAAAGTATCAAATTTGTAGAATTTTGAAAAAGTATGAAGCGAAGACCAAGTCGCCGCCTTGCAAATCTGTTCAACAGAAGCCTCATTTTTAAAGGCCCATGTGGAAGCCACAGCTCTAGTAGAATGAGCTGTAATCCTTTCTGGAGGCTGCTGGCCAGCAGTCTCATAGGCTAAGCGGATTATGCTTCTTAGCCAAAAAGAAAGAGAGAGGTTGCCGAAGCCTTTTGACCTCTCCTCTGTCCAGAGTAGACAACAAACAAAGCAGATGCTTGACGAAAATCTTTAGTAGCTTGTAAGTAAAATTTTAAAGCACGAACCACGTCCAGATTGTGTAATAGACGTTCCTTCTTTGACGAAGGATTAGGACACAAAGATGGAACAATAATCTCTTGATTGATATTCTTATTAGATACCACCTTAGGTAAAAACCCAGGTTTGGTGCGCAGAACTACCTTATCTGCATGAAAATCAGATAAGGAGAATCACATTGTAAGGCAGATAACTCGGAAAATCTACGAGCCGAGGAAATAGCTACCAAAAAAAGAACTTTCCAAGATAAAAGCTTAATATCTATGGAATGAAGAGGTTCAAACTGAATCCCTTGAAGAACTTTAAGAACCAAATTTAAACTCCATGGCGGAGCAACTGGTTTAAACACAGGCTTGATTCTAACTAAAGCTTGACAAAACGCTTGAACGTCTGGAACATCCGCCAGACGCTTGTGCAAAAGAATAGACAGAGCAGAAATCGGTCCCTTTAAAGAACTAGATGACAATCCTTTTTCCAATCCTTCTTGGAGAAAAGATAATATCCTGGTAATCCTGACCTTACTCCATGAGTAACCCTTGGATTCACACCAATAAAGATAATTACGCCATATCTTATGGTAAATTTTCCTGGTGACAGGCTTTCGTGCCTGTATTAAGGTATCAATGACTGACTCGGAGAAGCCACACTTTGATAACATCAAGCGTTCAATCTCCAGGCAGTCAGTCTCAGAGAAATTAGATTTGGATGATTGAAAGGACCTTGTAGTAGAAGGTCTTGTCTTAACGGCAGAGTCCAAGGTGGAAAGGATGACATGTCCACTAGATCTGCATACCAGGTCCTGCGTGGCCACGCAGACGCTATCAAGATCACCGATGCTCTCTCCTGCTTGATCTTGGCAATCAGACGAGGGAGCAGAGGAAACGGTGGAAACACATAAGCCAGGTTGAAAAACCAGGGCGCTGCTAGAGCATCTATCAGCGTCGCCTTGGGATCCCTGGACCTGGATCCGTAACAAGGAAGCTTGGCGTTCTGGCGAGACTCCATGAGATCCAGTTCTGGTTTGCCCCAACGATGAATCAATTGTGCAAACACCTCCGTATATAGTATTACATTGCATGCACTGTTGCATATGTAATAATCATGCTCTGTCCTAGCAGTTTGAATATATATTTACATAGGAACATACGTAATTCCATTGTGTGCACTCATGAACATGCAAATGAACAAGTCCTGTTTATGTAACAATTACATATACATACTCTTATACATCGTGTGTATGGAAATTGAAGCTTGTAATCAAGGGCTATCAGCGGTGCATACACTTGTTAATAATAAGATGTATACAGGGGAAAAAAACACTAAACAATTGTAGGAAATCGACCACAGTGTATGAAATGTGTCACACATACCTTTTATAAATGTGCTGGAAGCAAAAGAGTCCACAGCTGCATTCATTACTTTTGGGAATTCAGAAAATGCCCACCAGAGGAGGCAAAGACACCCCAGCCAAAGGCTTCAAATACCTTCCCCACTTCCCTCATCCCCCAGTCATTCTGCCAAGGGAACAAGGAACAGTAGGAGAAATATCAGGGTGAAAAAGGTGCCAGAAGAAGAAACTAAACTACATCCGCCTCATCATAAAACGCGGACGGGGAGCTGTGGACTCCTGTCAGAAGAAAAGAAAATTATCAGGTAAGCATAATTTATGTTTTTCTTCTTAAACGGGAAGAGTCCACAGCTGCATTCATTACTTTTGGGAACACAAGCTAGAGGACACTGAATGCAAACAAAGGGAAGGTACAAAAAGGCGGCCCCTTCTAAAGGCACCACAGCCGGAAATTACCCAACACCCTATAAAAATAATAAAACAGGAAAAAACCCGGAGCCCAGGTAACTGCACATCAGTTACACAATCAGCAAAGCCGTGCTAGAGATCACTCAGCCCCCGAGTCTGTTGAGTACAACAGCCCCTGAGGAGCCAGCCCTGTGGCTTTCGACTCCAACAAAGAGTACCACCGGCCTAAAGGTCAAGGACCTCAATCTGCCCCAGAGAGATCCAAAGGACCAACCCACACGGCTGAAAACAAACTTAGAACAACCCAAGGTTGTCACAATACCATCACCCAGGGAGATGAATTTCCCAGATGAAGAACAAGGACCTGAACAAAGTCCCTAATCAGGGAAAACCATCCCGAAAAGGACCCGAAGGCCACCCTCATATCCCTGACACAGCACCATACCACAAAAGGTGCTCCAGAAAAACTGAGTTTCCTGATGCATCATAGTCAAGTCGACACCTTCAGACTAGACAGCAGAAACAGGATAACTATCCCAGTAGCTAACAAAGAGCTCTCCAAAAGAACACACAGCCATCTGAAACAAGAACTCGCAATGACAAGCTTACAGGTAGGAAAGCTTACCCAAGCTATTGTGGAACTCAAACCACCTAATAGCACCGAAAATCTCGACAACAGCTCCCGACCAGGGTACCGGACTCCAAGGAGCGTCCCCTCCCAGCAGCAGACGCTGACAGAAGAGAGGACGACATCAAAAGTCCTCCCATCGAAGGGGAGGACAGACTCAAGAAGAAAACGGTCAACACTGCATAGAGCAACCGATCCGCGATCTTCCCTCCAAGGTAATGGTCCCAGCCCAAAGGCTTAGTCAAAGAGCGAAGACAAGAGTCCTGGAAGAAAAGTATGGATCTACGAGGAGCAAAACCCCCGAGTAGAACTCTGACCGCTACTAAAACCTGGCATGCTACTATAAGTCAGGACAGACTTTGTGTTCGGGTTTGAGACCCCCCCACGCTGCTGTCTTCCATAAAGCGGAACTCTTCCCAAGGGAAGAGAGTTATCAGATCCCCATCCTCTAATTATCAGAATCTGACAATTAACCGGAGCCTTACTTGGGTTCACACCCACTGCCTCCTGCTTCAGGAATGGTGGAGCCAGTCACTACTCCACATCTCCCTAATCCAAGATTCTGAGAAGAAGGCAAAAAACCATTACAAGGCAAGAAAAACAAGGACCCACAGGTCGTTACAGATACTGAGGTAACTCCAAATCAAGGAGAACACACAAGAACCCATCCCCCACTCTAGGCGAGTAAAGGAAACTAAAGCAACAGAAATCACCCTAACATAGAGGCGAGACCCCTCGGCCAATATCGCCAGCCCAGTTGAAAAGACACTTGAAGTCTACAAGGAGCATCACTGCCCCAGAAGACCAGTAGGGACCCGTCAGAGAGACCTTGAAACCAAGCCTCAGGCAGATAGGAATCTCCCATGAGAAACAGAATCCCGCCCCCTTCCAAGGGACACGCAGGAACACAAAACCTAAGGTTAAACAGAACCGTCAAAGCCCGATCCAGGGAGAGACATGGTCCTATGCCAGAGTCCTCGAAAAACGGAATCGATCGAAATATCTAACTTCCTGAGGAACCCTAAGCTGCCTCCTATGAATAGGAGAGCATCATCCAAAGTCCGTAGACTTAACGACCTAGCAACAGTCTCAAACACAACAGTCTGAAGAACTCTTGACCAGTTTAAGATTCAGCACCCAGTGCTTCTGGATCACAGGGTAATTCCTTGTAGACAAGCTTAATTACTTGTTACACACGCTGGAAAGGTAACAAACCAGCACCCGAAGGTGGATGTGAACCCTGGACCTTCTGCTTGCCATCCTAGTAAGCTAGTCGGAAACCACCCTCCACTAAGCCCCAACAGAGCATTGAGGATAAATGGTCATCTACCTGACCCCAGAAGGGCAACAGTCTGTAATCGACCTTGGACCTCCACTTTCAAGCCCAAAGGCTAGATCTGCAACAAGGTCGAAGACAACACCCGAGCATCAAAAGACCATGTGAAAGGGGGTGGGATAAGCGCTCTATATGGGAGCTCACCAGATAAAAATGTATGATATAATATATTCTATTAGTTTAAAGAGCAAGAAGCCAAGTGATATATAAAAGGTTTAATGAAAAATGTATATTAGTCATATGTGAATATCGTAGTAATGAATACCGTAATGAGAGGAAAGAGGTTGTAGATCAGCACTGAAAAAAGGTTACATACAGGGATTATTCATATATCTCACGGCACAAAAAACAGGTTCATTTCTACCTCCCTGCAAGCATTGAGGTAGATGTATGAGTAATTCCTGTGTGCCCTGTGTGCCCATCTATTGCATTGTGTTTGCACTATAGTAAGAATTCTCTGCTGTATAGAAAAATCATTCACAAACTACAGCGGATACTATACAGGCCGGAACCTACTTTGGACAAAGAATCATCTACTAAAAGGGAGAAAGACGGATCAACATTGTGCTGTTTTGAACAGCTGAAAATTCATCATCACTGACTTTAAAAGAAAATCATTGAACACTCGCAAGTATTATAAGTCACATAAAGTGTCTATTTTCTACTGAGACTCTCTTGTTTCAAATTTGTATCCACTTTTGGCTCACAGGATTGGAGGACTTTGATTAGTCAGGTGACGTGACGCACACAGCTCACGGCTTGATTTCTCATACCTGCTTCTAACGGCTAACAGATTGGACTCACTCGATATTTGCTACAGACACAAGAGCGGTTTGAAATTATTAGCTCTCTGCAGCCATACTTTTTTCTGTTAATCGATATACTGCTATTATATATATATATCTCAGCCTAATCAAGGTTGCACTTATGTTTTAGATATCTATGCAACATTACAGTACTAATTGTTTTTTAAATATTCACATTTAACATTTACATCTAATGTATATGGCCTAATTCTTAGCTATATTTTAACTCAGTCGATGCCGGCATCATATATATAATTTTAACTATTTGTGTATAGTGTATATTACGGTATTCATTACTACGATATTCACATATAACTAATATACATTTTTCATTAAACCTTTTATATATCACTTGGCTTCTTGCTCTTTAAACTAATAGAATATATTATATCATACATTTTTATCTGGTGAGCTCCCATATAGAGCGCTTATCCCACCCCCTTTCACATACAATGCACCTATAGTCAGTATATGGAGATTTACTAGACTACCAAGGGATTTAAGCTTACACCGTTTTTATAGCACTCACACCACATTTTTTACTTTTCGTCAAAAGACCATGGTCAGACCAAGGGTAGATCCTACATGGAAGAGACAACAGTATCCAGAGATCCTTGCAGGATCAGGCTCCCAAAAAACCCTTTTAACAGGGTAAAAGCTGTGAACTTTACAGCTCCCCACAGAAGGCAGGGTAACCCCTGCACTCCACCTCTTAGAGCAAACGCAACTCAGAGCAAAGGAGGAAGGACATGCCTGCACTTCCAAACCAGATGATCCCAACTCAAGACGGGAAGGAAGGAGACTCCACCACCACAAAATAATGCTATTAGGCTAAAGAGTCAACATCCGGAAGAACCTCAAGTGTGGACGCAAATCGTTCACCGCTCGGAAAACACGAGACCACGGAGGTCATTCACATCTCCCAACTCCAAAGGAATGGAAACTGCAGTTCTGAGTCCCCAAGTTCCCCTAAGAACCCTGACGACGTCTGAAAAATTCAGACCCGTTTCCCAGACGAAAAGCCAGAAAGAGCAAATCTTAGATCGGAACTCAAAACCCTCCTTTCGGAAGTGCTTAATCTACACACTAGGCCTTATACTTTGAAATAGGATCCGAGCCTGGAGTCCATATAAATAAGCCAAGTGACATTCAGAATCCAACAGGATTAAATCAACACCACAAGGGTGACATGAACCCAAGAAACAGCAGAAAGTGCCCGACAAGTACCTGCCTGGTAGAAGGACACTCCAGAACTGACCAAGTTCCAAGAAAACTCGACCCCGAAGGTTTGATAAATTAACTGCTATCCAAAAGTGTGTAACTTCCATGGAAGTGCCCACGCGACCACAAAATCACAAGTATCGGTTCCAGAGAAGAACGTTCTTAAAATGGAAGTATATCAAACATGAGCTTAAGAAAAACAAATCAAACACATACAACCGGATCAAAATAAAAGGAAGGCAGCACCCGTGGGTGAACACCCAAGGTGAATGGGAACGCCAACGGAACCAGACGATCAGAGGCCCCATTCACCCAAGCTCAGAACTGGAACCGAAACATAAAAGAAAAAAAGAAAAAACAGACGTTAAGGAGATTAGCTTTATCCCCATACGTCTTTCCAGCTTGCCACCCAGCATCTAAGGCCTCGGATCCCTCGGCCCACTAGGGCTGGAATCCTCTAACATCACCAAAACATGTCTTAAACGGCCTCAAAGATGTGCCCGCATATAATGGAAGGCAAAATCATCCCTCGCCGGACCAATGAAAGACCCCGCCCCCGAGGTTGGGGCCCCTGAAGCCTCAGAGGCCAACGCTTCCCTAGGAGGCCAAACTGAATCAGGCGATCCCACGCCCGACGGGCCTTGGTTAACAGAACACTGACAGTATCTTAAAAATATTTCACTTGGGATACATAAATAAGCCAGTGCCATAGAAATGGCCATGCAGAACCGTGCCGTAACCTCTGCAGGAAACAAGCTACCTTCCGGAGGAGTAAAGGCCATGGGGACACCTGCTTGCGTAGCCAAGAAAGGGTCAGGGTCACGCGCCTCACAGGACATGGAAACCTCTGAGGCGGATGGCTCAACGCACTCTAAGGTCCGTGATTTGGGAGAAGAGAGTACTCTAGAATGGCAATCGGAACATAACTGATGGGCATGGATAACCCGGGCCATTTCATATTCATCACAAGATGCATTCTCTGTATCGGAGACATCCGTGTCTAAGATATCAGCATCCTCCATAATCTTGGGATTACAAAAATAACAAACACTAACTGGCACCCTTTTTACACCCCCAATGGCTGGGGCACTCACCACCTCCTGTGAACCAGACAACCCACAAGCAGACTCTCTGTCGCCACACAGTCAGCATACGTCACAAAAAGGAAGCGCAATCTCAAGAGATCATGCCATTAAGAAAAGGCCATTATGTTCCGTAAAAGCCAAGAGCCTAAGTATTGCTACATATCAGCAGATAGAACCATATAACAAACATGATTAAAGTCCCCCCTGTTCAATAACCCCCCTCAGGAGATGTTAACCCATGATTCCTTATTAAAATAAAAGGAGTCCCACTGGGACCCTACCTTTTTTCGTTAACATTACATTCACATATAGGAATAAAATGAAACAATCTTACCGGAATCTGCACCGTGACAGATAGTAGTCTCGCTTCTGACATGAACTTGAGTGAATAAAGGCAGGCAGCGAAACTCGTCAACGCTGATTGCCAAGGAGCTGTTAATATGATTCGGGATGGCTTCGCAGAAAGACTCTGCATCTCCGGACTCTAACCTTCATCCATGCTCTCAATGAGAGGCTGACAGAATTACTTAAAACTCCATTCTTATTTTGAAGAGTACTACCCTCCATAAGAGACTATCTCAAACTTCTGACACTTCTCTGCCAACCTCCTGTGACGAAAGGCAAAGAATGACTGGGGGTTGATGGAAGTGGGGGAGGTATTTGAAGCCTTTGGTTTTGGTCTCTATGGCTCCTCCTGGTGGCCAGGTTCTGAATTCCCAAAAGTAATGAATGCATCTGTGGACTCTTCCCGTTTAAGAAGAAAGAAGGAATAGTCAGTATATCTACCCTTAATAGATGAGAAAGGGTTACTGTAGGGTCATGTCTGCACAATGCCTAGAAGAGTGTAGAAACCTGAAAAGGGCCTTTGGGAGATGCTGAGGGGACAGATCTGGCAGACTGCAAGTGTATGCAAGTGTAGGGAAATTATAGAGATAGCAGTCATAAAATTGTAAACATAAATAATAACATATCATAAATGCATAAGTAATAGTAAGTAATATAAATGCATAAGTAATAGTAGACAAATGCAAATACAGTGCAGAGTTCAGAAAAAAGTAAAAACTCAATATAGGTCTTATAGATCTTTTTACTAGGGAAATGTTATGCTAATCTCTAAGTAGACACACACCGATACCACAGAGAATGAACCTCTTAAATGCTTTAGCTGAGGAAGGTACTCACTCCCCCTTCGTACCAAGTGCAGGTAAAATGTAGGAAGTTGTGCTCCGTTCATGTGTTAATGGCATTCAGAGAAAGATAAAAAGAGCATGAAATTCCGTCGGGAAAACACGAAAGCTGTAGTTCACAGTGCTTACATGTCAAAACTACTAAGAAAGAAAAACCATGTGTGCTCCTATAATAAACGTCCCTACCCGGAGTTGTAGCGCTCAAGAAAGAAGGAACTGATTAAAATGAAATACCGCACCCTGAGGCATCTACTTAGTCATCTGAGAGATCACAAACCTAAAAAAGAGAAGCACTAACACATTATTAACCTCTTAAATCCTGAGGTACTTGTGTACAGTAACAATATCCCCTGGATATGTTATACATAGCTTGTGGGCTATGTAAATGCAGTGCACTTACCTTTAGTAGCACCCACTCCAATGAACTTACTAGCCATTGATGAAAGCAATATGTATGCAGTCCCATCCAGTGCTGTGAAGATAACAGCAGAGGATATATGAGAGAAGTACCACAGCGATCCAACAAGAGAAGGCTAAGGGACAGGTCCCCACGACACCTATGGAAGGGTTATGACTGAAATCCCATAAGGAAATACTGTGTCAATAACCGAGTATATACCACAGAATCCACAGTATATACCACAGAATCCCGGAATCAGTTAAACTGAGGGGTTAACGGGTCTCACATAGGTCTGAGCACCCCTGTCAAATTAGAAACTGGAAAACCTCAAACTTCAACCTTTCTCCTGGGAGGCAAATAACAGAAACTGAGTAGTACAAGAGGGAGAAGAGAGGGGACAGCATAGAGGAGGGAGGACAGAGCAGGCAGCACAGAGGAGGGAGGACAGAGCAGGCAGCATAGAGGAGGGAGGACAGAGCAGGCAGCATGAAGCAGGGAGGATAGAGAAAGCAGCAAGGAGGAGAGAGGACAGAACAGGCAGCATGGAGGAGGGAGGACAGAGAAGGAAGCATGGAGGAGGGAGGACAGAGGGCGCAGCATGGAGGAGGGAGGACAGAGGGGGATTTCAGGGAGGAGGGAGGATGAAGAAGAAAGGAGACAATTTTACCAGAGGGAGGATGAAGGAGGGAGTTTCAGAGGAGTGAACATTGAGTTTTAAAGGATGGAGGAGGGAGTTTTGGAGGAGAGAGTAAGGATCTCCTTAAATGGACACCGTACAAATGATTTTTCAGGCTGAACAATTGTGATATAAGAAAGTCAGTGCCTGCTAATGTAAAAATTGGCCATACACCTTTACAGCTATAAGCTTTGTAGTGTGGAGGGAGTATAAATATAAATACATTGCTAAAGAAAAAGAAATATCTTATAAAATTAGGATATTTACAAAATGTTTTTCAGTAAGAGCTGGTGACCTATATAATCTTTGTTACATAACAACGTTTACACTAATTCACTGTAACATGGACAAGAAACTGCCTCAAGAGACTTCTGCATAAAACAAAAAAACAGAGCACACAGGAGATAAAAAAATGACAACAGGTTCAATCAGCATACTTCTAAAAGAGACAGTATTATTTAGTAAATAACCAAAAGGTAAAACTAGAACTTCTAGTTCTATTTTATTGCTGTACTTGTGTCATGGAATAAAGAAAAAAAGATTGGAAATACTACAGTGGTGCTGCTGTGATTTTGTTCATGGTTTTGGCTATGGTAAGACACTGCTCTTTGCATTTCTGGTAGCTCCTAAATATTTTTCTTGGTATTGTCCAGCTCTGCTTTAAAGGGACAGTCTACAATATAATTGTTATTGTTTTAAAAGATAGATAATCCCTTTATTACCCATTCCCCAGTTTTGCATAACCAACACCATTATATTAATATACTTTTTACCTCTGTGACTACCTTGCATCTAAACATCTTCTGTCAGTCCGCTGATAACATGACTTTTTTATTTATTATCTATTGACTTGCATTTAGTACTGTGCTGTGCTAAATCTTAAATAACTCCTCGGGCGTTAACACAATGTTATTTATATGGCCCACATGAACTAGCAGTCTCCTGTTGTGAAAAGCAAATACAAAAGCATGTGATTAAGAGGCAGTCTATAGTGGCTTAGAAAAAGGCAAACATTTTGAGGTTTAAATGTTATAAAGTAAATGAATATATCAATGTTGGTTGTGCAAAGCTGAGGAATGGTTAGTAAAGGCATTAACTCTCTTAAAACAATAACAATTTTGGTATAGGCTGTCATTTTAAGACTGTATTTACCAGAGATAATCTTTCTCTAATTCAACAGTGAGCCGTCTTAAACTCGTAGTTAAGTCCTTAAATAAGATTATATTTAACAATACCGTGCTAAGACCTAGTTTAAACTAGAAATCTGCTGATAATTCCTTTAATATTGTTAGCAGAGTACTTCAATATTTTGAAGAGGGAATTTTTAAAAGAGTAATCTATGTTGTATTACAAGATTTGGAAATGAAAAAACCCCATTGAGGAAATGACAGTTATATTTTTTTTGCAGAAAGCTTCCACAGTAACACTTTGCTAGCAAAAGACATTTGTAAAGATGTGGTAGCATCCTGCAGGTTTACACAGATCAAAGGAACACCAATAAGAAGACATGCTAGATCAGGGCTGGCCAACACCAGTCCTGGTTTTAATTTTCTCCCGGCAAAGAAACACCCAGCACAACTTCTGCAGAGAGTGGAAAAGTAAGGAATGTTAATGGTGCTTAAGGAATGGAGTTGGCCACCCCTGTGTTATATAGTTCTATTATCCATCAGAAAAGCTTGTTACAAACACACAAATTCATTCAGTTTGAATGTTGGAGAACACTTACAGCCTTATCCAGAAGATTCAGAGTTGGCAAGTGTAAGGCTCTGGTGTGAGATGATTTCCAGTCAACAGACATCACATTGCCGTAGTTATCAGTCAAAGTATTCCAGATTCTGGAGGAAAAATTAGAAAACCGTAGATTGTGTTACCATTGTCCATAATGTTTAAACACACTCTACTGTCTGCCTGTCCTATTAAGTTTGAACATTATAAAACATATACTTAGAAATAAGGATGCCACATTTTCTGGAAAAAAAATGCCAGCCATGCTATTAGCATAAGTTTAAATAAATAAATTATACAGCATAAATAATGAACTAAAGCTGCTAGGACAGATCATTTGTTTTTAATTAGATTCCAACACACTTAAAAGAAGTTTCACCATGCAATGAGTTCTTTTTAGTGAAAATATTTTTGCAGGTAATTTTGAAATATTTTTTTTTTTAAATTAGGTTACACTACAGCCCCAGCCCAATTGCAATGTGCTGATTAACTAGAGAATAAAGCATCAACCAATGTGCTGCTGCTTTGCAGCACTGATCAGTATGTGACTGCTCTTTTCAAACAGCTAAACACTCTGGCTGCACTGTGTTGAGGAAAACGTACACAGTGAAGCCAGAGCAAGATGCTGCTTGAGCAGTGTTGTAAAGTGAAAGCACTAACAGTTCCAGCATGTGTCCAATTCTTTCTGCAGACACACTTAATTTTCTGCGATGACATCTCAGATCACAACATGTTCTGCCTTGGGGACCTGATACTTAAAAATACTGCCCATGTTGGTAAAATACTGGCAGGATGGCAACCCTAGAAACAGACATCTGCTGTCTGTCACTGTTACAAAAGTTCCAAGGTCCACCTTTTCTCCTTAAAATCTTTCATTTCTATCCACTCTTTATCTCACCTGGACAGTGATTAATACCTGTAATCTTTGTATCTGTAATTATTAGTTGTATTAACACAGATTAACATTTCCCCTTTGTCACATTCTTGTTTGACATAAAAAATTACATTTATACATAAAATGAAAAAAAAAAAAAGAAAATTTGAAATGTTAGAGAAAAAAAAAAAAAACTATTGCCCATTTAAAATTTAGAGTAATTGCTATTGATTTATATTTTTGACCACTTTTTAAATATGTTATATATTAAGTGATGGTAAATTTAAGGGTTTTATATATAAATACTAGTCGCTGAAATTATTTTTTTAAAATGTTTTTCAAACTTTATAAATTAGATCTTAGTACTTCCGTATCCTTTCTCTGCCCACCTTAAAATTTCCTTGTTTTTGCTTTGTGTGACGTAGTGATCCCACCGGCTCTCTACGTAGGCATAAGTGCGCACTCCCGAGCTGGCACTCAATACGCATGCACAAAGCTCGGTAATCGGCTCCAATGTAAACAATGAATCACGAGATTCATTGTTTACCTCTTGAGCTGAGAGCTGTGGATCGGTGCTATATTTATACTGTAAACAAGAGGGTGATTCCTATTTTTGGAATGAGTTTTTTTTTTTTTTTTTTTGTGGTAAATATGTGTGCACATTAATTGAAAAACAGGAAAAAAAAGTACAGTGTAGCGCAAGGTGACCGGAGCACGCTTTCAATACGGTGTGATGTATGACAATATAATCATTTACGTGCAGAATTGTAGGTGAGAGATGAATGGAACGCCTAGTATTTATTAATGCTGCTTTTAATGACACTTAGCATTACAGTTGAATTAACCATCACGTTAACGCTGATTTTTCTGTGCATTGCTTAAGCACACATTTCTAATGGAGTTCATTTTCATAGAGAGCTCTTTTTAAATACATATCCCTGTGTCTCTGATGAATCAAGGTCCTATGTCAGTATAAAATGTAAAACTGCAAGAAGAGATCACCAAGTTGCCGGATAGAACACTGTGGTGCTGTACTGAACTTGACAGGGTCTAGAGTCCAAGTGGAGGTATTTTCTTTTTGCAGACACATATCCTACATTTAAAGATATGTGCAGATTATTTTTGTGCATGGTTTAAAAAGAAAAACATGTCCAGTAAAGATTATTTCCAAGAAGGCTGTTTGTGAACACATTTAACTTCTGGATTAACAGTCTAATTCGCTATAATTCAGTGCTTGACAAATCTGTTTAAAATTTAGGAGCCAGTAAGAATATTTAGGAGCCAGGCATATTTTTAGGAGCCAGACAGTGGGATTGTATATAGATATATGGAGAATAACCCAAAAAGTTAGGAGCCAGGGGTAAAATTCTAGGAGCCAGTGGCTCCCAGGCTTCTGGGTTTGTCGTGCCCTGCTCTATATGACATTATTATGAACTAATCCATACAGATCAGGAGATTGTGTACATCACTGTAATACTCACAGGTTCAAATTTTGGGACCTTTTTGTCCTTTATGTTAGAATTGCCACCTCAGCCATGTTTTGCAGTTACATATGCTGCAGGGTTTGTAGTAACGAACAAGCAACAGATAAGAGCTGACCGGTGTAGTGTCGAAATCTGCGATTCAACGGAATATGCGACCGTGACGTCACCACATTCCTGAGCGCACACGTGACTGGTTGACCACCAATCACCTGCTAGAGACACCTCCTTCCGTCACGGTTGCACATTCCGTCGGCTTGCCTGACTCGCACTACTGTCACTAAGCGACCTACACATTGTTTTACAAATAGCGGCCTGCAGCCACTTATACAAAGGCCATAAAGAGATTAGGTAAGAGGGGCCCACTAAGCTGAATACGCGTATTTACAAGATCTCCTGCAGGGAGGCCTCACATCTCAGGAGTGCTAGTGCCATAATTTTATATACTTGACATAAATCCTGAGATTGCAAGCTTAGCAATGTTTTCCTACAAACTGAACTTTTCCATGCACCTGTACTGGACTAACCTAGAAATAACATTATGGCACTAGCGCTTTTTTTTCTCTCAAATTTATAAACATTCTAACACATTTTTGTCAAATTTTATTATTTTTCTATATTTGTATCTGTTGAATCTGTAAAATGGATTCAGAGTTAGATCAATCCATGTCTATTGATATATTTTTATTATGTTTAAAAGCTCAAATTGTTTTGCCAATGCAATTTTGTTCCTCATGTTTATCCAAAACATTAAAAGTTTAAAGATAAATTACTCCCTTCTGAGCCAAATGTCTTTCAGGATATTGCTGTGTGTGACATGCCTCAGCTTTCTCCTCAAACGTCCCAAGCTTTGATGGTTTCCCCACCTGTGTTTTGTGTCCTCTCAAACTCCTGGGGGTGTTTATTTACTTGGGGATTTTGCCACTCAGATTACTTCTGCAGTAACTGTGGCTTTGTCAGCTTTACCTGCTTTGGGTAAGCGTAAGAGAAAATCTAAACCCCTCTAAATTTGTGCTGGTCAACCTTTCTCAATTGTCTGATGAGGAAAATACTTCAGTAGCTTCTGAAGGTGAAATTTCAGACTCTGATTATTTGGTGGTAAAAACTTCTGAATCAGAAGAAGTTAATTTTAGATTTAAGCTTGAACATCTTTGGTTACTTCTAAAGGAAGTTCTAGCTACTTTGGACGACTCTGAACCTTCGGTTGCTGCCAACCCCAAGACATCTAAGCTGGATAGAGTTTATGATTCTCCTTCTTCTGATTATGTTTTTCCTGTTCCTAGGAGCATTTCTGAAGTAATAGCTCAGAAATGGGATAAGCCAGGGTTCCCTTTTTCCCCTTCGCCTGTCTTTAAAAAGAGGTTTCCTGTTGCTAACTCTATTCGAGACTCATGGCGCACCATACCTAAGGTTGAGGGAGCTATTTCTAATCTAGCTAAGAGGACTACCATTCCTATAGAGGATAGTTGTTCTTTTAAGGATCCTATGGACAAAAAGCTAGAGGCTTATTTAAAAAAAGATGTATGTCCATCAGGGTTTACAGTGGCTACCGGCGGCGAGTACTGCCAAGGTTGAGGGAGCGGCATCTTATTGGTACGATACCCTGTCTGATATGATTTCAGAAGAGACTACAGTAGAGAGTTTATGCTCTTAAACTGGCCAATGTCTTTATCTGTGATGCTAACATGCAGGTAATTAGACTGGGAGCTAAGATGTCTAGCTTTAATGTTTTAGCTTGCAGAGCGCTGTGGTTAAAATCGTGGTCAGCTGATGTTTCTTCAAAGGCCAAGCTTTTGATTTTGCCTTATAAGGGCAAAACTTTGTTTGGACCTGGTCTGGCAGAGGTCATTTCAGAGATAAAGGGGATTTTTCCTACAACAGGACAACAGTTCCTTTCAGGACTTTAAGGGACAAAAGTCCTCCTCTTCCAAACCAGACCAATCCAGGTCCACTTGGAAGTCCAGCCAGCCCTAGAATAAGGGAAAACAAAACAAAAAGCCTTCCGCTGACTCCAAATCAGCATGAAGGGTCTGCCCCAGATCCAATTTTGGATCAGGTGGGGGCAGACTTTCTCATTTTCAACAGGCTTGGATACGCAATGTTCCAGATCCATGGGCTGTGGACATAATGCCCCAGGGTTACAAGATAGGATTCAAGTCTGCTCCTTTGTCCCTACAAAGGAACAGATTTCTCCTGTCAAGACTACCTTCAAACCAGGTAAAGAGGGAGGCCTTCTTAAGTTGCGTAAAGGATCTATCCTCCCTGGTAGTTCTTGTTAGAGTTCCTCTAGAGCAGAGTTTTCCAAACTTTTCATGTTGGTGACACACGTTTTAGACCTACATCATTTTGTGACACAGTAATTCAGTTGTACTAGCAAACAGGAGATTAAACTACTTTGTTTTAAGAGAAACAGACACATATATAAATTATAATATAACAAAATGTATTTACAAGTAACAGTATATTTGTGCAAGAATTTTTTTTTTTATTACCACCAATAGCTACTTAATATTTTAGTGGGATGCATGAGGTTGATGGGATGAACACAGTTTCTGAATATTTTGCGGAATATTAGATAAAGACACTCGCATTTCATTATCAAGCATTTTTAAGCTTCCACTAAAACTTTAAACTTCCTATCCATATATCAGGAGCAGCAATGCACTACTGGGAGTTAGCTGCAAAAAAACCCCACTTTGACTTCTGATCAGCGTTTAAGCTGCCGCACTCAGAGCTCTGCGAGTCTGACTGACTACTGCCTGCGCTGCAAACACACTGCTGTCTCACTCACTGACTATACATGCAGTCACAAGCCGATTGATAAGACTACACGTGCAGTCAGGAGCCAATTTGCCGCCAATGGGAATAGTTTCAGTTCCCGCTGAGCTGCACCAATAGGTTAAGATGATCTGTGACCCACTAGGTATCAATAATGTAATATGCATAGCGGGCAGGCGTAAAGTCGGAAACCAAAATAAAATAAAAAAAAATAAAAAAAATTTGTGCTGAAGCTGGGACACACCTACACACTGCTGCCGACACACAGTTTGGAAAGCACTGCACTAGAGGAACAAGGTCTAGGATTCTATTTGAATCTATTTGTGGTTCCCAAAAAGGCGGGAACTTTTAGCCCCATCCTAGATCTAAAGTGCCTCAACAAATTCTTCAGGGTTTCGTCCTTCAAGATGGAAACTATTTGTTCCATTCTTCCATTGGTGCAGGAAGGTACTTACACGTTCCCATTCACAGGGATCATTACCAGTTTCTAAGGTTTGACTTTCTGGAAAAGTATTTCTAATTTATTGTTCTTCCGTTTGGTCTTGCCACAGCTCCCAGAGTATTCTCAAAGGTTCTAGGAGCTCTATTGGCAGTGATCAGATCTCAGGGAATTGCAGTGGTGAATTATATAGACGTCTTGGTTCAGGCGTCATCTCTTTAACTAGCAAAATCTCATTCAGAGATGTTGTTGTCTTCTCTACATTCCCACGGGTGGAAAGTGAATCTGGGAAAGAGTTCTCTAGTTCCATCTACAAGAGTGACTTTTCCTAGGGACAATCATAGATTCTCCGACTATGAAGATTTTCCTGACAGACGTCAGAAAATCCAAACTCCTGGCTTCTTGTCTTTCCCTCAAGTCTGCCTTTCCTCCATCAGTGGCTCAGTGCATGGAGGTGATTGGTCTGATGCTAGTTTCCATGGACATTATTCCTTTTGCTCGGTTCCATCTGCGACCACTACAGCTGTGCATGCTCCGTCAATGGAATGGAGACCATTCAGATTTATCGCAGAGGATAAATCTGGACCCCTCTCTCGTGGTGAATTTCTTAGGTAAAACTGGCTCAGGGAACTTGCTTCCTGATACCTTCCTGGGTGATTGTGACTACGGTCGCCAGCCTATTAGGCTGGGGAGCTGCTTGGGGTTCTCTGAAGCCTCAGGGCCTGTGGTCTCTGAAAGAGTCCTCTGTTCCCATAAACATCTTGGGAGTTGAGAACCATCTTCAATGCCTTGACAGCTTGGCCTCAGTTATCTTTAGTCCGGTTTATCAGATTTCAGTCGGACAACATCACCTCAGTGGCTTACATCAACCACCAGGGAGGAACTCTGAGCTCCTTGGCCATGAAGGAGGTGACTCGCATTCTGCAGTGGGCGGAAGCTCACGATCGTCTTCTGCTATCCACATTCCAGGAGTGGACAATTGGGAGGTGGATTTTCTGAGCAGACAGACTTTTCATCCCGGGGAGTGGGTTCTCCATCCGAAAGTGTTCTCCAAGATAACCTTCTTGTGGGGGGTTCCGGAGTTGGATCTGATGACGTCTCGTCAGAGCGCCAAGCTTCCAAAGTATGGTTCAAGGTCAAGAGATCCTCAGGCCGCCCTGATAGATGCCCTGGAGATTCCGTAGGATTTTGGTTTAGGGTAGCTGTTTCCTCCATTTTCTCTCCTTCCACGAGACATTGCTCATATCAAGCACAAGAGTGTGTCTGTGATCCTAATAGATCCTGCCTGGCCTCGCAGGATCCGGTTTGCAGATCTGGTGAATATGTCATCTCTTCCACCTTGGAGGTTACCTCTGAGGAAGGACCTTCTAATTCAGGGTCCATTCCTCCATCCAAATCTAGATTATCTGAAGCTGACTGCTTGGAGATTGAACGCCTAGTTCTGTCTAGACGTGGTTTTTCAGAAGCAGTCATTGATACTATGCTTAAGGCTTGTAAATCTGTTACTTGCAGGATTTATCATAAGGTATGGCATAAATACCTTTTTGGTGCAAAGTTAAAGGTTTCGCCTGGAGTCGGATGAGGACTCCCCGAATTTTATTGTTTCTTCAGGATGGCCGGGAGAAAGGTTTGTCAGTCAGTACTCTGAAGTGTCAGATTTCTGTTCTGTCTATTTTTTTGCACAAACACCTGGCAAATTCACCAGATGTTTAAACTTTTGTACAGGCCCTGGTCAGAATCAGGCCTGTGTTTAAACCTGTTGCTCCTCCTTGGAGCCTTAACCTAGTTCTTAAAGTTCTGTAGCAGGCTCCATTTGAGCCGATGCATGTTGTTGATATAAAATGTTTATCTTGGAAAGTATTGTTTCTCCTTGCTATTTCTTCCACTTGCAGAGTTTCTGAGCTTTCAGCTCTGCAGTGTGATTCCCCGTACCTTATATAATAAATTGGGGTTTCTCCCTAAGGTAGTGTCGGATTGAAACATCAGGAAATTGTTGGTCCTTTTTGTCCTAATCCTTCCTCTCATAAGGAATGTCTACTTCATAATTTGGATGTTGTGCATGCTTTAAAATTTTACTTAAAAGCTACTAAAGATATTTGGCAATCTTCTGGCCTGTTTGTTGTTTTCTCTGGTAAACGTAAGGGTCAGAACGCCACTTCTACTTCTCTTTCCCTCTAGTTAAGAAGTATGATTCGTTTTGCTTATGAGACTGAACAGCAGCCTCCTGAGAGAATTACGGCTCATGCGACTAGGGCTGTCTCCTCTTCTTGGGCTTTCAAAAATGAGAAGCTTCTGTGGAACAGATTTGCAAGGCGGCAACATGGTCTCTACATACTTTTTCCAAATTCTACAAATGTGATACTTTTGCCTTGGCTGAGGCTTCTTATGGGAGAAAGGTTCTTCAAGCGGTGGTGCCTTCTGATAAGGTCCTCCTGCCTTTTTCCTCCCTGTAGTGGCTTAGAAACAGGCAGACATTTACAGGTTTAAATGTTATAAAGTATAGTAATATAACGATGTTGGTTGTGCCACGCTGGGTAATGGGTAGTAAAGGCATTATCTATCTTTTTAATCAATAACAATTTTAGTGTAGACTGTCCCATTAAGTGTAAAAATATAACTGCTTGACAAATCCTTCAAGCTAGGCTTTTTAAATGGTACTTCTGGCTCTTAAACTTTGTGTTAATTTCTATTTTTATTTATTTTTTTTATAGATGGCACCTATAAAAAAAAAAAAGAGAATCTAATTCTTCCATATTCAGTCTGGCTTCTACATTAGCTATACATTTGTCAACCCCTGCAGTATAGTATTTGTACTACATTATCTGTAACAAATCTCCTTGCTGAGTCAAGCTATAAAAAATAGAAATAACAGATGTTAAGCGGAAGCTGGTCTGGAAGCGTCTTGGCAGGGTTTCATTGCTAACAATTTGCTGATGTCATATGATTTTCTGCAGTGTAGGCATCAATCAATCAGCTGACAGCATTTACCATTTACAGTAACCCTTTCATTTCCCAAAACGGCTGAAAGTGCTAAACGAAGGCTGTTCTGTATGTGAGAATAAAATTGATGTTTCTCTATGAATATAGTGTGTGCCTACTTTTACTTATACTTTTTCTTTCAGATGACTAAATATATTTAAAAGGGACAGTCTAATCAAAACTAAACTTTCATGATTCAGATAGGGTGTGCAATTTTAAATAACTTTCCAATTTACTTTAATCATCAAATTTTCTTTGTTCTCTTGGTATTGTTTATTGAAATCTAAACCTAGGTAAGCTCATATGCTAATTTCTAAGCCCTTGAAGGCTGCCTCTTATCTCAGGGCATTTTGAAAAATGTTCACAGCTAGAGGGTGTTAGTTCAGGTGTGCCATATAGATAACATTGTGCTCACACACATGTAGTTCCCTAGGAATTAGCTCTGATTGGATAAAATGCATGTCTGTCAAAAGAACTAAAATACGGGGGCAGTCTACAGAGGCTTAAATACAAGGTAATCACAGAGGTAAAAAGTAAATTAATATAACCGTGTTGGTTATGCAAAACTGGGGAATGGGTAATAAAGGGATTATCTATCTTTTTTAAACAATACAAATTCTGGAGTAGACTGTCTCTTTAAAACAATTGGTAGCACTAATACATCCTTGGATAAATGCAATTAAAACTTCACACCACAAGCAGTAATTTCTTTAAACCTTGAGGACAATTTTCAGGCTTCTAGAATTTTAATTAGATCCCTTTCTCTGCTTATTTTTTCCAATTCACTGCAGAATTGTGTGGTCTTTTTAGCTGTCCGCATTTGAAACACTCCCCCCCCCCCCCCCCCCACACACACACATAATGCAAGACTGGTGTAATCTGTTAATTACAAGGGTGATTTGCATAATTTCTCTCATGTCATTCAGCATTTCTAATGCAAACATTCTTAAACTATATATACAGCCGGTACATTTATGGTTAATTGGGAGAAACTTTGGCTACTACAGCTTGTGTTATGCAGCTTTTTCAATAAAAGGTGCTTTGCGGAGTGAAAAGAAGCAGTCAGCATAATTTAAAACAAGAAATCTTGCATAATAAGGAAAGCAAAACTATGCTATTAACCCCTTAATGACCGAACCATTTTTCAATTTTCTTACCCTTAATGACAATGGCTATTTTTACATTTCTGCAGTGTTTGCGTTTAGCTGTAATTTTCCTTTTACTCGTTTACTGTACCCACACATATTATATACCGTTTTTCTCGTCATTAAATGGACTTTCTAAAGATACCATTATTTTCATCATATCTTATAATTTACTAAAAAAAATGATAAAATATGAGGAAAAAATGGAAAAAAAACACACTTTTTCTAACTTTGACCCCCAAAATCTGTTACACATCTACAATCACCAAAAAACACCCATACTAAATAGTTTATAAATTTTGTCCTGAGTTTAGAAATACCCAATGTTTACACGTTCTTTGCTTTTTTTGCAATTTATGGGGAAATAAATACAAGTAGCACTTTGCTATTTCCAAACCACTTTTTTTCAAAATTAGCGCTAGTTACTTTGGAACCCTGATATCTGTCAGGAATACCTGAATATCCCTTGACATGTATATATTTTGTTATAGAAGACATCCCAAAGTATTTATCTAGGCCCATTTTGGTATATTTCATGCCACCATTTCACCGCCAAATGCGATAAAAAAAAAAAAAGTTCACTTTTTCACAAATTTTGTCACAAACTTTAGGTTTCCCACTGAAATTATTTACAAACAGCTTCTGCAATTATGGCACAAATGGTTGTAAATGTTTCTCTGGGATCCCCTTTGTTCAGAAATAGCAGACTTATATGGCTTTGGCGTTGCTTTTTGGTAATTAGAAGGCCGCTAAATGCTGCTGCGCACCACACGTGAATTATGCCCAGCAGTGAAGGGGTTAAATTAGGTAGCTTGTAGGGAGCTTGCAGGGTTAATTTTAGAGATCAGCCTCCCACCTGACACATCCCACCCCCTGATCCCTCCCAAACAGCTCTCTTCCCTACCCCACCCCACAATTGTTCCCGCCATCTTAAGTACTGGCAGAAAGTCTGCCAGTACTAAATAAAAGAGTTAAATAAAAGTTTTTTTGTTTTTTTTTTAAATAAAAGTAATAAAATATTTTAATTGTGATGGACCCCTTCCTTAGCACCAACCTCCCTGATCCCCCCCCCCCTCCAGCTCTCTAACCCTCTCCCCTACCTAATTACCGCCATCTTGGGTACTGGCAGCTGTCTGCCAGTACCCAGTTTGGCCCCACAAACCAAACTATTTAAATTTTATTTATAACTTTTATTTTGAATTATTTCTGTAGTGTAGCAGCCCCCCCACAATACCCCCACCCCCTCTCCCTCCCAGATCCTTTTATATGTAAAGAAAAAATATTAACTTTTTTTTTCCCCTTCCTTACTTCATTGGTGTCAGTGTGGCTAATGTGTGCACGTGTGCCCCCGTGCACACGCACGCCCGCACACGCTCCCTCCTCCCACCCAGAAATCGGCACCATTGCTACCGGTGCAGAGAGGGCCACAGAGTGGCTCTCTCTGCATCGGAGTCTTGAAAAGAGGTATTGCAGGATGCCTCCATATCGAGGCATCACTGCAATACCCTCAGAGCTGCTGGAAGTGATTGTGATCACTTCCAGCACTCTGTTAGACAACTGACGTACCAGGTACGTCTATTGTCATTAACAGTTAGTTTTTGCATGACGTACCTGGTACGTCAGTTGTCATTAAGGGGTTAAAGGGACACTGAACTCCATTTTTTTCTTTTGTGATTCTGATAGAGCATGCAAATGTAAGCAACTTTCTAATTTACTCCTATTATCCATTTTTCTTTGTTCTCTTGCTTTTATTATTTGAAAAAGAAGGCATCTAAGCTATTTTTTGGTTCAGAACCATGGAAAGCACATGTTTATTGGTGGGTGAATTTATCCGCCAATCAGCAAGAACAACACAGTGTGTTCACCAAAAATGGGCCGGCATCTAAACTTACATTATTGCATTTCAAATAAAGATACCAAGAGAATGAAGAGAATTTGATAATAGGAGTAAATTAGAAAGTTGCATGCTCTGGCTCGCTCTAGGGTTCTGGTGGAGGAGGAGCATGTAACTTCTGCTGTGCTCTCTGCTCCAGTCCCTTCAGCTGTTGGCGGTAAACCCTGCGCGCCTCACCCCAATTACTGGGGCTGCTACTTGGACAGTTAGAAACACCGCTCTTGGAACCCAACAGTGCCCTTACATCGCACTGTTTCTACTACAAGCCTTGCTGGCTTGGACTTTGCCACCCTGATTAACTTTTTGTCACTCACCACAAATTCCCAGTGACTATAATTTAATTCCTTCAGCCCCCCCCCCCCCCTGGACGTCTCTATTTTCTCCAGTAATTTTGAGAGACACTTTCTTTTTTCTAAAAGTTCCTGCCTCTGTTCCCTCTTCTCCCTTGGTACTCTTCACCTTCCCGGTCTTAAAATCCCCCACTGCCTAGCCGCACCTGTTACTGCTGAAAGAGATTGTCTTTGCCTAACGGAGACGTTGATCACTCACTCTCCGGCTGAATCTGCTGACACCTTGTTCCCGGCTTCCCGCTGAGCCCCGGCTGTGCACCTGTGGTTGAATTCCCCCTCTCCCACCGGTGCTGCGAGAGAGGGGGTGAGATTGAAGCCTTCTGTTATCCCGAGGTAACGCGGGAACACCGACACACTTGCACACTCCGCTCCACCTACCAAGCCGCTTTCTATAACCGGTGGCCTGTGTCTGTCCCTCCTCTCCCACCGGTGCTGCGAGAGAGGGGGTGAGAACGAAGCCTGCTGCTATCCCGAGGGAACACTGACATACCTGTACACTCCGCACCACCTACCAAGCCGCTCTCTACAACCGGCGGCCTGTGTCTGTCCCTCCTCTCCCACTGGTGCTGCGAGAGAGGAGGAGGTATTGATTTCGACGAGCGGAGACCATTCCACGGAGGAGAAAGACAAGGCGAAGGCATCCGTATCGCAGAATTCCTTGTACTTGGAAGTTCCAGCATATACTCGGTGGCAGTGGGGAAGAAGCGGCCGGTGCAAGGTGAGCTGATTGGGACTGTGTTTTGAGCTTGGTGGTTGGAGAAGAGGGGTTAAAAGTGGACTAAGCCCTTAAAAATTTGTTTCAAGGGGACAGAATCATAGAACTCTTCCTCACTTGTTGTATAAACACTGACTCTACATAACTTTTATTCTCGCTTCTTCTTCCTCCTACAACACTAACTGCAATATTACACTCGATGCCAAATATTATATTTTGCTGTAACAGCAGGTTGTAATACAGAAACGCAGGACAGAAAGATATAGGAGGGAAAAAAGGAAACACCTAAGAAGACAAAACCTGCTTACACAACAAGGAATATACAGAAAGCATAAAACAGTTAAAAGATTCGAAGAAATAGGAGGGAATAGAGCTAGGGGGAAGAAGAAATAGAGAAGAGGGGAAGAAGAAACCGAAGCAACAAGAAATACAAGTCCTAGAACTTTTCAATTCTTTTTTTTTATATAAAACTTATTCTTTATTTGATTGAACTATACTTGCTTGCATTGTGGTCAACAAAGTAATATAAAAAACATAATTTATGCTTACCTGATAAATTCCTTTCTTCTGTTGTGTGATCAGTCCACGGGTCATCATTACTTCTGGGATATAACTCCTCCCCAACAGGAAATGCAAGAGGATTCACCCAGCAGAGCTGCATATAGCTCCTCCCCTCTACGTCAGTCCCAGTCATTCGACCAAGAATCAACGAGAAAGGAGTAACCAAGGGTGAAGTGGTGACTGGAGTATAATTTAAAAGATATTTACCTGCCTTAAAACAGGGCGGGCCGTGGACTGATCACACAACAGAAGAAAGGAATTTATCAGGTAAGCATAAATTATGTTTTCTTCTGTTATGTGTGATCAGTCCACGGGTCATCATTACTTCTGGGATACCAATACCAAAGCAAAAGTACACGGATGACGGGAGGGATAGGCAGGCTCATTATACAGAAGGAACCACTGCCTGAAGAACCTTTCTCCCAAAAATCGCCTCCGAAGAAGCAAAAGTGTCAAATTTGTAAAATTTGGAAAAAGTATGAAGCGAAGACCAAGTTGCAGCCTTGCAAATCTGTTCAACAGAGGCCTCATTCTTAAAGGCCCAAGTGGAAGCCACAGCTCTAGTGGAGTGAGCTGTAATTCTTTCAGGAGGCTGCTGTCCAGCAGTCTCATAGGCTAAACGTATTATGCTACGAAGCCAAAAAGAGAGAGAGGTAGCAGAAGCTTTTTGACCTCTCCTCTGTCCAGAGTAAACGACAAACAAGGAAGAAGTTTGGCGAAAATCTTTAGTTGCCTGCAAGTAGAACTTGAGGGCACGAACTACATCCAGATTGTGTAAAAGACGTTCCTTCTTTGAAGAAGGATTTGGACACAAGGATGGGACAACAATCTCTTGATTGATGTTCCTGTTAGTGACTACCTTAGGTAAGAACCCAGGTTTAGTACGCAGAACTACCTTGTCTGAGTGAAAAATCAGATAAGGGGAATCACAATGTAAGGCTGATAACTCAGAGACTCTTCGAGCCGAGGAAATAGCCATTAAAAACAGAACTTTCCAAGATAACATTTTTATATCAATGGAATGAAGGGGTTCAAACGGAACACCCTGTAAAACGTTAAGAACTAAGTTTAAACTCCATGGTGGAGCAACAGCTTTAAACACAGGCTTGATCCTAGCTAAAGCCTGACAAAAGGACTGGACGTCTGGATTTTCTGACAGACGTCTGTGTAACAAGATGGACAGAGCTGAAATCTGTCCCTTTAATGAACTAGCTGATAAACCCTTTTCTAAACCTTCTTGTAGAAAAGACAATATCCTAGCGATCCTAACCTTACTCCAGGAGTAACCTTTGGATTCGCACCAGTATAGGTATTTCCGCCATATTTTATGGTAAATCCTTCTGGTAACAGGCTTCCTAGCCTGAATCAGGGTATCAATAACCGACTCAGAAAAACCACGTTTTGATAAAATCAAGCGTTCAATTTCCAAGCAGTCAGCTTCAGAGAAGTTAGATTTTGATGTTTGAATGGACCCTGTATCAGAAGGTCCTGTCTTAGAGGTAGAGACCAAGGCGGACAGGATGACATGTCCACTAGATCTGCATACCAAGTCCTGCGTGGCCAAGCAGGTGCTATTAGAATTACTGATGCTCTCTCCTGTTTGATTTTGGCAATCAATCGAGGAAGCAGCGGGAAGGGTGGAAACACATAAGCCATCCTGAAGTTCCAAGGTGCTGTCAAAGCATCTATCAGAACTGCTCCCGGATCCCTGGATCTGTAGCGAGGAAGTTTGGCGTTCTGGCGAGACGCCATGAGATCTATCTCTGGTTTGCCCCAACGTCGAAGTATTTGGGCAAAGACCTCCGGATGAAGTTCCCACTCCCCCGGATGAAGAGTCTGGCGACTCAAGAAATCCGCCTCCCAGTTCTCCACTCCCGGGATGTGGATTGCTGACAGGTGGCAAGAGTGAGACTCTGCCCAGCGAATTATCTTTGATACTTCCATCATTGCTAGGGAGCTTCTTGTCCCTCCCTGATGGTTGATGTAAGCTACAGTCGTGATGTTGTCCGACTGAAACCTGATGAACCCCCGAGTTATTAACTGGGGCCAAGCCAGAAGGGCATTGAGAACTGCTCTCAATTCCAGAATGTTTATTGGAAGGAGACTCTCCTCCTGATTCCATAGTCCCTGAGCCTTCAGAGAATTCCAGACAGCGCCCCAACCTAGTAGGCTGGCGTCTGTTGTTACAATTGTCCAGTCTGGCCTGCTGAATGGCATCCCCCTGGACAGGTGTGGCCGATAAAGCCACCATAGAAGAGAATTTCTGGTCTCTTGATTCAGATTCAGAGTAGGGGACAAATCTGAGTAATCCCCATTCCACTGACTTAGCATGCATAATTGCAGCGGTCTGAGGTGTAGGCGTGCAAAAGGTACTATGTCCATTGCCGCTACCATTAAGCCGATCACCTCCATGCATTGAGCTACTGACGGGTGTTGAATGGAATGAAGGACGCGGCATGCATTTTGAAGTTTTGTTAACCTGTCTTCTGTCAGGTAAATCTTCATTTCTACAGAATCTATAAGAGTCCCCAAGAATGGAACTCTTGTGAGAGGAAAGAGAGAACTCTTCTTTTCGTTCACTTTCCATCCATGCGACCTTAGAAATGCCAGAACTAACTCTGTATGAGACTTGGCAGTTTGAAAGCTTGAAGCTTGTATTAGAATGTCGTCTAGGTACGGAGCTACCGAAATCCCTCGCGGTCTTAGTACCGCTAGAAGGGCACCCAGAACCTTTGTGAAGATTCTTGGAGCCGTAGCCAATCCGAATGGAAGAGCTACAAACTGGTAGTGCCTGTCTAAGAAGGCAAACCTTAGATACCGGTGATGATCTTTGTGGATCGGTATGTGAAGGTAAGCATCCTTTAAATCCACTGTGGTCATGTACTGACCCTCTTGGATCATGGGTAAGATTGTCCGAATAGTTTCCATTTTGAACGATGGAACTCTTAGGAATTTGTTTAGAGTCTTTAAATCTAAGATTGGCCTGAAAGTTCCCTCTTTTTTGGGAACCACAAACAGGTTTGAGTAGAACCCTTGTCCTTGTTCCGACCACGGAACCGGATGGATCACTCCCATTGTTAACAGATCTTGTACGCAGCGTAGAAACGCTTCTTTCTTTATCTGGTTTGTTGACAACCTTGACAGATGAAATCTCCCTCTTGGGGGAGATAATTTGAAGTCTAGAAGGTATCCCTGAGATATGATCTCTAGTGCCCAGGGATCCTGAACATCTCTTGCCCAGGCCTGGGCGAAGAGAGAGAGTCTGCCCCCTACTAGATCCGGTCCCGGATCGGGGGCTCTCGGTTCATGCTGTCTTTGGGGCAGCAGCAGGTTTCCTGGCCTGCTTGCTTTTGTTCCAGGACTGGTTAGGCTTCCAGCCTTGCCTGTAACGAGCAACAGCTCCTTCCTGTTTTGGTGCAGTGGAGGTTGATGCTGCTCCTGTTTTGAAATTCCGAAAGGGACGAAAATTAGACTGTCTAGCCTTAGCTTTGGCCTTGTCTTGAGGTAGGGCGTGGCCCTTACCTCCCGTAATGTCAGCGATAATTTCTTTCAAACCGGGCCCGAATAAGGACTGCCCCTTGAAAGGTATATTAAGTAATTTGGACTTAGAAGTAACATCAGCTGACCAGGATTTTAGCCACAGTGCCCTGCGTGCCTGTATGGCGAATCCTGAGTTCTTAGCCGTAAGTTTGGTTAAATGTACTACGGCCTCCGAAATGAAAGAATTAGCTAGTTTAAGGACTCTAAGCCTGTCCGTAATGTCGTCTAGCGTAGAGGAACTAAGGTTCTCTTCAAGCGACTCAATCCAAAATGCTGCCGCAGCCGTAATCGGCGCGATACATGCAAGGGGTTGTAATATAAAACCTTGTTGAACAAACATTTTCTTAAGGTAACCCTCTAATTTTTTATCCATTGGATCTGAGAAAGCACAGCTATCCTCCACCGGGATAGTGGTACGCTTAGCTAAAGTAGAAACTGCTCCCTCCACCTTGGGGACCGTTTGCCATAAGTCCCGAGTGGTGGCGTCTATTGGAAACATCTTTCTAAATATTGGAGGGGGTGAGAACGGCACACCGGGTCTATCCCACTCCTTAGTAACAATTTCAGTTAGTCTCTTAGGTATAGGAAAAACGTCAGTACTCGCCGGTACCGCAAAGTATTTATCCAACCTACACAGTTTCTCTGGTATTGCAACGGTGTTACAATCGTTGAGAGCTGCTAAGACCTCCCCTAGTAGTACACGGAGGTTCTCCAATTTAAATTTAAAATTTGAAATATCTGAGTCCAATCTGTTTGGATCAGAACCGTCACCCACAGAATGAAGCTCTCCGTCCTCATGCTCTGCGAGCTGTGACGCAGTATCAGACATGGCCCTAGCATTGTCAGCGCACTCTGTTCTCACCCCAGAGTGATCACGCTTGCCTCTTAGTTCTGGTAATTTAGACAAAACTTCAGTCATAACAGTAGCCATATCTTGTAATGTTATCTGTAATGGCCGCCCAGATGTACTAGGCGCCAAAATATCACGCACCTCCCGGGCGGGAGATGCAGGTACTGTCGCGTGAGGCGAGTTAGTCGGCATAACTCTCCCCTCGCTGTTTGGTGAAATTTGTTCACATTGTACAGATTGACTTTTATTTAAAGTAGCATCAATACAGTTAGTACATAAATTTCTATTGGGCTCCACCTTGGCATTGGAACAAATGACACAGATATCTTCCTCTGAGTCAGACATGTTTAACACACTAGCAAAAAAACTTACAACTTGGTTATAATCTTTTTTAGCAAAAAAACGCACTGTGCCTCAAAGAGGTACTAACGATTAAATGACAGTTGAAATAATGAACTGAAAAACAGTTATAGCATCAAACTTTAAAACAACACAACTTTTAGCAAAGGTTTGTTCCCATTAGTAAAAAACAACACTAATTAAATTTGTACATAAGAAAACAAAACAACGTTTTTTATTCACAGTCACTATAAGAATTCTCACAGCTCTGCTGAGAGAATTTACCTCCCTTCAAAGAAGTTTGAAGACCCCTGAGATCTGTCAGAGATGAACCGGATCATGCAGGAAATATAAAAGTAGCTGACTGGAATTTTTTGATGCGTAGCAAAGAGCGCCAAAAACGGCCCCTCCCTCTCCCACACAGCAGTGAAGAGAAACGAAACTGTCACAATTAAAGCAAAAAACTGCCAAGTGGAAAATAATGCCCAAATATTTATTCACACAGTACCTCAGCAATGTAAACGATTCTACATTCCAGCAAAAACGTTTAACATGAGAATAGTTATTAAAAGGATTAGTGACCTTTAACACAGTAGTTCCGGTGAAATACCATCCCCAGAATACTGAAGTGTATACATACATGTCATTTTAACGGTATGGCAGGCTTTTCTCATCAATTCCATTCAGAAAAATAAAAACTGCCACATACCTCAATGCAGATTCATCTGCCCGCTGTCCCCTGATCTGAAGCCTTTACCTCCCTCAGATGGTCGAGAACAGCAATATGATCTTAACGACTCCGGTTAAAATCATAGTAAAAAATCTCTGTCAGATTCTTCCTCAAACTCTGCCAGAGAAGTAATAACACGCTCCGGTGCTATTTTAAAATAACAAACTTTTGATTGAAGTCATAAAAACTAAGTATAATCACCATAGTCCTCTCACACATCCTATCTAGTCGTTGGGTGCAAGAGAATGACTGGGACTGACGTAGAGGGGAGGAGCTATATGCAGCTCTGCTGGGTGAATCCTCTTGCATTTCCTGTTGGGGAGGAGTTATATCCCAGAAGTAATGATGACCCGTGGACTGATCACACATAACAGAAGAAACTAACATTATCTCTTAGATGTATTAATCTAAGCTAGTAACATCCTAGGGGGAATGTAGCCCCTCACCCCTTCTTCTTATAGGGACCATTTCTCTCTGCTCCCTTTTTCCTGCTGCCTCCTTAAAAAGTGTATTCCCTTTCACTCCCTAGGCAAATCTACTCATTTTTCTTTTAGGCCATTCTATCATTAGGTTTAACTGTCTCAACTCTTAAAATTAAATTATTATTAGGTTAACTTTATGCAAGTTTTTTTAGTAATACATATACAGTGCCTTGCTAAAATTTGTAACTTTCCCTCTTTAATGATCTCTGTCCTTATTATTGTGGCTGTTTTTTTTTTTTTGTTTTTTTTCTCTCCAGGTTTAATTAATCAGCCTTTTTCCCCTCTGATGGTAAGAGAGGGATTAAGAAAATTGTTACAATTCTCTAGAACATATTGTAACATAAAAAACATAATTTATGTAAGAACTTACCTGATAAATTCATTTCTTTCATATTAGCAAGAGTCCATGAGCTAGTGACGTATGGGATATACATTCCTACCAGGAGGGGCAAAGTTTCCCAAACCTTAAAATGCCTATAAATACACCCCTCACCACACCCACAATTCAGTTTAACGAATAGCCAAGAAGTGGGGTGATAAGAAAAAAGTGCGAAAGCATATAAAAGAAGGAATTGGAATAATTGTGCTTTATACAAAAAAATCATAACCACCACAAAAAAGGGCGGGCCTCATGGACTCTTGCTAATATGAAAGAAATGAATTTATCAGGTAAGTTCTTACATAAATTATGTTTTCTTTCATGTAATTAGCAAGAGTCCATGAGCTAGTGACGTATGGGATAATGACTACCCAAGATGTGGATCTTTCCACACAAGAGTCACTAGAGAGGGAGGGATAAAATAAAGACAGCCAATTCCTGCTGAAAATAATCCACACCCAAAATAAAGTTTAATGAAAAACATAAGCAGAAGATTCAAACTGAAACCGCTGCCTGAAGTACTTTTCTACCAAAAACTGCTTCAGAAGAAGAAAATACAACAAAATGGTAGAATTTGGTAAAAGTATGCAAAGAGAACCAAGTTGCCACTTTGCAAATCTGATCAACCGAAGCTTCATTCCTAAACGCCCAGGAAGTAGAAACTGACCTAGTAGAATGAGCTGTAATCCTATGAGGCGGAGTCTTACCCGACTCAAAATAGGTAAGATGAAATAAAGATTTCAACCAAGATGCCAAAGAAATGGCAGAAGTTTTCTGGCTTTTCTAAAACCGGAAAAGATAACAAATAAACCAGAAGTCTTTCGGAAAGACTTAATAGCTTCAACATAATATTTCAAAGCTCTAATAACATCCAAAGAATGCAACGATTTCTCCTTAGAATTCTTAGGATTAGGACATAATGAAGGAACCACAATGTCTCTACTAATGTTGTTGGAATTCACAACTTAGGTAAAAATTCAAAAGAAGTTCGCAACACCGCCTTATCCTGATGAAAAATCAGAAAAGGAGACTCACAAGAAAGAGCAGATAATTCAGAAACTCTTCTGGCAGAAGAGATGGCCAAAAGGAACAAAACTTTCCAAGAAAGTAATTTAATATCCAATGAATGCATAGGTTCAAAATGGAGGAGCTTGAAGAGCCCCCAGAACCAAATTCAAACTCCAAGGAGGAGAAATTGACTTAATGACAGGCTTTATACGAACCAAAGCTTGTACAAAACAATGAATATCAGGAAGAATAGCAATCTTTCTGTGAAAAAGAACAGAAAGAGCAGAGATTTGACCTTTCAAGGAACTTGCGGACAAACCCTTATCTAAACCATCCTGAAGAAATTGTAATATTCTTGGTATTCTAAAAGAATGCCAAGAAAAATGATGAGAAAGACACCAAGAAATATAAGTCTTCCAGACTCTATAATATATCTCTCTGGATACAGATTTACGAGCCTGTAACATAGTATTAATCACAGAGTCAGAGAAACCTCTTTGACCAAGAATCAATCGTTCAATCTCCATACCTTTAAATTTAAGGATTTCAGATCCTGATGGAAAAAAGGACCTTGAGACAAAAGGTCTGGTCTTAACGGAAGAGTCCACGGTTGGCAAGAGGCCATCCGGACAAGATCCTCATACCAAAACCTGTGAGGCCATGCCGGAGCTACCAGCAGAACAAACGAGCATTCCTTCAGAATCTTGGAGATTACTCTTGGAAGAAGAACTAGAGGCGGAAAGATATAGGCAGGATGATACTTCCAAGGAAGTGAAAATGCATCCACTGCCTCCGCCTGAGGATCCCGGGATCTGGACAGATACCTGGGAAGTTTCTTGTTTAGATGAGAAGCCATCAGATCTATTTCTGGAAGTTCCCACATTTGAACAATCTGAAGAAATACCTCTGGGTGAAGAGACCATTCGCCCGGATGCAACGTTTGGCGACTGAGATAATCCGCTTTCCAATTGCCCATACCTGGGATATAAACCGCAGAGATTAGACAGGAGCTGGATTCCGCCCAAACCAAAATTCGAGATACTTCTTTCATAGCCAGAGGACTGTGAGTCCCTCCTTGATGATTGATGTATGCCACAGTTGTGACATTGTCTTATCTGAAAACAAATGAACAACTCTCTCTTCGGAAGAGGCCAAGACTGAAGAGCTCTGAAAATTGCACGGAGTTCCAAAATATTGATCGGAAATCTCACCTCCTGAGATTCCCAAACCCCTTGTGCCGTCAGATACCCCCACACAGCTCCCCAACCTGTAAAACTAGCATCTGTTGAGATTATAGTCCAGGTCGGAAGAACAAAGAAGCCCCCTGAACTAAACGATGGTGATCTGTCCACCATGTCAGAGAGTGTCGTAAAATCGGTTTAAAGATATTAATTGAGATATCTTTGAGTAATCCCTGCACCATTGGTTCAGCATACAGAGCTGAAGAGGTCGCATGTGAAAACGAGCAAAGGAGATCGCATCTGATGCGGCAGTCCTAAGACCCAACATTTCCATGCATAAGGCTACCAAAGGGAATGATTGTGACTGAAGGTTTTGACAAGCTGATATCAATGTTAAACTTCTCTTGTCTGACAAGGACAGAGTCATAGACACTGAATTTATCTAGAAACCTAAAAAGGTTACCCTTGTCTGAGGAATCAATGAACTGATTGGTAAATTGATCCTCCAACCATGAACTTGAAGAAACAACACAAGTCGATACGTATGAGATTCTACGAAAATGAGAAGACTGAGCAAGTACCAAGATATCGTCCAAATAAAGAAATACCAAAACCCTATTCTCTGATTACAGAAAGAAGGGCACCGAGAACCTTTGAAAAAAATTCTTGGAACTGAGGCTAGGCCAAACGGTAGAGCCACAAAACTGGTAATGCTTGTCTAAAAAGAGAATCTCAGACACTAAAAGTAATCTGGATGAATCGGAATATGCAGATACACATCCTGTAAATCTATTGTAGACATAAAATGCCCTTGCTAAACAAAAGGCAGGATAGTCCTACAGTAACCATCTTGAATGTTGGTATCCTAACATAACGATTCAATAATGATAGATCCAGAACTGGTCTGAAGGAATTGACCTTCTTTGGTACAATGAAGAGATAAAATAAAACCCCAGCCCCTGTTCCAGAACTGGAACTGGCATAAATACTCCAGCCAACTCTAGATCTGAAACACATTTCAGAAATGCTGAGCCTTGCTGTGTTAACTGGGACACGGGAAAGAAAAGAATCTCTTAGCAGGAGGCCTTAACTTGAAGCCAATTCTGTACCTTTCTGAAACAATGTTTCTGAAACCAGAGATTAAGAACGGAATTGATCCAAATTTCTTTGAAGAAAACGTAATCTGCCCCATACCAGCTGAGCTGGAATAAGGGCCGCACCTTCATAGGTACTTAGGAGCTGGCTATAGGTTTCTATAAAGCTCGGATATATTCCAAACTGGAAATAGTTTCCAAACTGATACCGCTCCTGAGGATGAAGGATCAGGCTTTTGTTCCTTGTTGTGAGGAAAGGAACGAAATGATTATTTACCCTGGAAAGAAAGGGAAAGCAAAGTTGACTTAGAAGACATGTCAGCATTCCAAGTTTAATCCATAAAGCTTTTCTAGCTAAAATAGCTAGAGACATATACCTGACATCAACTCTAATGATATCAAAAGATGGTATCACCAATAAAATTATTAGCATGTTATAGAATAATAATAATGCTATAAAATTATGATCTATTACTTGTTGCGCTAAAGCTTCTAACCAAAAAGTTGAAGCTGCAGCAACATCCGCTAAAAATATAGCAGGTCTAAGAAGATTACCTGAACATAAGTAAGCTTTTCTTAGAAAGGATTCAATTTTTCCTATCTAAAGGATCCTTAAATGAAGTACTATCTGCCATAGGAATAGTAGTACATTAGCAGGAGTAGAGACAGCCCCATAACCTTAGGGATTTTTGTCCCAAAAAACTCTAATCTGTCAGATGGCACAGGATATAATTTGCTTAAACGTCTAGAAGGAGTAAATAAATTACCCAAATTATTCCATTCCCTGGAAATTACTTCAGAAATAGCATCAGGGAGATAAAACACTTCTGGAATAACTACCTTATTTAAACGTTTACATTTAGTATCAAGAGGACCAGAATCCTCTATTTCTAATGCAAATAACACTTCTTTAAGTAAAGAACGAATAAATTCCATCTTGAACAAATACAAAGATTTATCAGCATCAAAATGATGATGTTCATTTAAAAATTCATCTGAAAAAAAGAGAAGTTTTAAAAGACTTTTATGTATACTAGAAGGAGAAATAACAGACATAGCCTTCTTAATGGATTTAAAATAAAATCTCTTATGTTAACAGGAACACTCTGAAAATTAGATGTTGACGGAACAGCAACAGGTAATGTAACAGTACTAAAGGAAATTTTATCTGCATTAATAAGTTTGACATGACATGCAATACAAATAACAGCTGGAGAAACAGATACCAAAAGTTTATAGCAGACTTAGCTTGGTAGCTCCAGCACTGTGCAGTGATTTTCCTGTAGTAACTTCTGACTCAGTTGCAACGTGGAACATCTTGCAATATGTAAAAGAAAAAAACAACATATAAAGCAAAATTGATCAAATTCCTTAAATGACAGTTTCAGGAATGGGAAAAAAATGCCAGTGAACAAGCTTCTAGCAACCAGAAGCAATAAATAATGAGACTTAAATAATGTGGAGACAAAAATGACGCCCAAATTTTTTAGCGCCAAAAAAGACGCCCACATTATTTGGCGCCTAAATGCTTTTGGCGCCAAAAATGACGCCACATCCGGAACGCCGACATTTTTGGCGCAAAATAACGTCAAAGCATTCTTTCACACGTATGACGCCGGAAACGGAAATAGAATTTTTGCGCCAAAAAAGTCCGCGCCAAGAATGACGCAATAAAATGAAGCATTTTCAGCCCCCGCGAGCCTAACAGCCCACAGGGAAAAAGTCAAATTTTAAGGTAAAATATGTTAAATTAAAATGCATTATCCCAAATATGAAACTGACTGTCTGAAAATAAGGAAAGTTGAACATTCTGAGTCAAGGCAAATAAATGTTTGAATACATATATTTAGAACTTTATAAACAAAGTGCCCAACCATAGCTAGGAGTGTCACAGAAAATAAGACTTACTTACCCCAGGACACTCATCTACATATAGCAGATAGCCAAACCAGTACTGAAACGAGAATCAGCAGAGGTAATGGTATATATAAGAGTATATCGTCGATCTGAAAAGGGAGGTAAGAGATGAATCTCTACGACCGATAACAGAGAACCTATGAAATAGACCCCTTAGAAGGAGATCACTGCATTCAAATAGGCAATACTCTCCTCACATCCCTCTGACATTCACTGCACGCTGAGAGGAAAACCGGGCTCCAACTTGCTGCGGAGCGCATATCAACGTAGAATCTAGCACAAACTTACTTCACCACCTCCATCGGAGGCAAAGTTTGTAAAACTGAATTGTGGGTGTGGTGAGGGGTGTATTTATAGGCATTTTAAGGTTTGGGAAACTTTGCCCCTCCTGGTAGGAATGTATATCCCATACGTCACTAGCTCATGGACTCTTGCTAATTACATGAAACAAACTAACATTATCTCTTAGATATATTAATCTAAAGTTGTAACATTCTAGGGGGAATTTAGTCCTTTACCCCTTCTTTTTTATAGGGACCATTTCTCTCTGCTTCCTTTTTTCTGCTGCCTCCTTAATATTAGGTTTAACTGTCTCAACTTTTAAAATTAAGTCATTATATTTTAAAAGGTTAACTTAATGCAAGTTTTTTGAGTAATACATATACAGTGCCTTGCTAAATTTTGTAACTCTCCCTCCTTAATGATCTCTGTCCTTATTATTGTAGCTGTTTTTTTCCCTGGGCTTGACTGATCAGCCTTTTTCCCCTCTGATGGTAAGAGGGGGAATGGGAGGATCAGTCTAGCTTAGAAACGCTAATTGAAAGGGAAGGAAATAGAAATAGGAAGGTGGGGTAGGGAGAGGAAGAAGGGGAGATAGTAAATCCGAGTCCCTCTTTCTCTGACACATCTCTAGATACCATTGGGAGGCTATTGTAAAAAAGGGGAAGAGGAAGAGAAAAAGGCTAGAAGGGAGAGGGAGAAAAAGGAGAGGAAATAGTTCTGCTGGAAGAATTAGGCTTTGTTAGAAAAATTCCTCCCCCTTAGAGGAACTTTCCCCACTCAGACTTTGGATGTTCCCTGCTTCTGGATAAAATAAAGCTATCTCAATATTTCATCTCATAGATATTAAGGTCACCTGAACCCAACCTCTTTCCCTCTGCCAGGTCTAAGGAGAATTTTTATAAACCTTGCACTGGTCCACACAGCTCTTTTTCACGCTTCCTCCCTCTTCACTTCCTCACGTCACAAAAGGGGGTAGTCTCCCCCCAACCCCTCCTTGAGTGTTACTTTTTCCCTTTTTTTTCTTATAATTATAACATCCCCTATTGGGTACTCACTAACCCTCTTAAGTAATAACTAACCTACACTTCACTTTCTTCACCTCACCCCACAATCGGATATTCACCCGGTAATCGTTAAATCACGTCACCTTATATGGATAAATTCCTACACGGGCACCACAAGACTTCTCCTGCGACCATGACAGGGAGACAGAGAGATAAGAAGAACAAAACTGCTCCTGAAACTCTACCTGATACAGGTCTGTCTGTATCACCTCGGCCAGCTACCCCAGAACAGTTAGATATACACTCACTAGTCTCTAAAATTTCAGAAGCACTAACCCCAAAATTCGACCTGCTGGAAAAAGAGATTAGACAAGATATCGCCTCTTTATCCAATGAGGTAAAACAGTTCGCCTTTAGAATATCTGAGGCTGAACAAAGAATTTCTGATCTGGAGGATCTAACCTCTGATTATAAAGATAATCTTGAATCCACAAATAATATTTTGAAAATGCAAAGTAAAATCGAAGATATAGAGGATAGATCAAGAAGGAATAACCTTCGGATTATAGGGGTTCCCGAATCAGGGCAATCTGAAGACCTCGAGAAACTAATAACCATAACCTTGCCTAGGTTACTGCAGATACCAGAATCTCACTCACCTATTATCATAGAAAGGGCCTATAGGATAGGCCCAATTGACACACATAGAAATAGTACCCGGCCAAGGCCTATTATAGTAAAATTTTTAAATTTTCAGCATAAGGTTATGTTATCTCAGGCATTTCGCAAACAGCAACCCATCTTTTTAGGTGAGGCAAAAATCTACCTATTCCAAGACTATTCTGCAGGTACAGCCGCCAAAAGGAGGGACCTCGCCCCTCATTGCACAAATTTTATTAATAAAGGCATCCAAGCAACCCTGCTGTACCCGGCCAGGTTGAAACTCCTAATTGATGGTCAAGTACATTTTTTTGAAACTGTACAAGATGCAGCCAAATTCTATGCTGAATCCTTTCCTCAGAATAAAAACTGAAAGGAGTTAACTAATTTATCAAGATTTAACCCCATAATTGGACACTTATGAGTAGACTCATAGTGTATGGTCGAGGATCGGGAGGCAAGCCCAAACTTTTTAAGTTGCTTGTTCTAAATGGGCTTACAGGGTTAAAATTTTTATTTAGGGGTTGTTTTTTATTTTATTTTTTTTCATTCTCTCTCTTCTCTCTCTTTCTCTCCTTTTTTCCTTCTCTCTTTTCGAGAGCTCTGTGAAAAATGGCTGGGGAGGGTAACCTAAAATTGACCTCCTGGAATATAGGTGGTCTAACCTCGCCTATAAAACGAAAGGCAATACTTTCCCAGTTAAGAAAAGACAACACTGACATCGCCTTTTTACAAGAGACGCATTTTAAACCTGAAGAAGTATTAAAACTTAAGACCTCTTGGGTTAAAGAAGTTTTATTCTCTTCTACCACAAAAAGAAAAAGTGGAGTAGCAATCCTCTTGGGGAAGAAACTCTCTTACGAGGTTATTCAGGTGGATACGGATCAAGAGGGGAGATATCTGATGGCTAAAATCAAATTTTTAAAAACGTTACACATTTTGTAACGTATATGCCCCCAACGTTTTCAGCCTTCCCTTCTGGGAAACGTTACAAAATAAACTTCTTTTATTTTCAGAAGGGTACTTAATACTTGGAGGTGATTTCAACATGGCCCCTCAATATCCGGCTGATAGGCTTAGGCAAAGCTCTGTTCCCTATAAAACCAAAAGAGACAATCTAGAGTCAAAACTGTTCACTAAATTGTTTAGTAATTTGAAACT
Organism: Bombina bombina; assembly: GCF_027579735.1. Taxonomy (NCBI): domain Eukaryota; kingdom Metazoa; phylum Chordata; class Amphibia; order Anura; family Bombinatoridae; genus Bombina; species Bombina bombina. The sequence goes on from NW_026511987.1 coordinate 233,244, forward strand.
TTGCGACATCTGGAGGATCCAAAACCCTGATCATAGGGAGTTTACATGTCACTCCAGAGCACATAAAACCCTTTCAATAATAGATCTAATTCTGCTAGATGAAAGAGCATGCAAAACGAAGATGGTGGCTGGGATCTTACCCATCACCATCTCAGATCACGCCCCGATCACCCTTGATATTCAATTAAACTCTCCAAGTATCAGGAATTCCGGTTTCTTCTTTCCACGTTTCCTAGCAACTGACCTCAAATTCAAAAACTGGCTTATCTCTAGGTTCCGTGAATATGTATCTTTTAACAAAGAACATATTCCTCAGCCCGATTTATTTTGGGAGACTGCTAAGGCAGTTCTCCGTGGGGAAATTATAGCTTATTCCATCTCCAGATCCAAAAAACTTAAAAGAAGGGAAAGCGAAGTATTAAAGGCAGTTATGAATGCATATAACCGTTATATTTTTCAAAAAACCTCTGAAAACTGGTCCAGGTACATTAAGGCACTAGCTGTCAGGGACTCTCTTTTACTTTATAAATCGACCCAGAAAGCTACGTGCCAAATTATACAGATATGGTAACAAGACCGGGAAGCTCTTGGCAAACTTGGTTAAGGCTGATAGATCTTCCTCCACAATAAAGTCTATTACCCAGGGTACTAAATCTCTTACCTCCTCAGAAGAAATATGCAAGGAATTTGAAGAATATTATAAGACATTATATTCCCATAAGGTTTCCAATATTATTCAGAGGGAAAGTTTCTGGAATAAAATAGTGGTACCAACTTTAACCCCCGACTTAATAGAAACTTTACAATCCCCAATTTCTGAAATAGAAATCTCTACAGCAATCCAAAGGCTAGCCCTTAACAAAGCTCCGGGACCGGATGCGCTCCCGAATGAATTCTATAAAATATTGGCACCAGAAATTACATGTTATCTAACTTCACTCTTTAACGATATTTATATCACTGGTAGAAGCCCCACTAAAGAATTTGTCGCATCATATACAACTCTCATACTCAAGCAGGGGAAAGAACCAAACAAAAAGGAATCATACAGGCCCATTGCACTTCTAAACACAGATTACAAGCTTTTCACAGCCATCCTCGCACACAGACTTCAATCATTCCTTCCCACTATCATACATAAAGATCAAGCTGGTTTTATCTTGAAGCTAAACTCTTCAGCTAAGATAAGAGAGGTTTTCTTGACCATAGAATATTTTAGGAAGATGGAGGAATCAGGAGGGCTGGGGGGGGAGGACACCTCTGATAGGGCAATCATCTCTATAGATGCTGAAAAGGCATTTGACTCGGTACATCATGATCATTTGTCCTTTACACTAAAGCAGTTTGGTATAGGAGGTAATATGCTCCGTTTATTCAATAACTTATACAGGAATGCCTCCACAAAAATCTTAGTAAATGGTGATATGACTCAAGATATAAGACTCGAGAGGGGAACCAGGCAGGGGTGTCCTCTCTCTCCTCTTCGATATGGCCATTGAGCCTCTTGCTATACAGATTCGATATCAATTGCAAGGGATTAAAATAAAAAAAAAAAAAGAACTGCAAATCGCATTATACGCAGATGACGTATTGGTATATATATCGGATACAGCTAGAAACATCCCTAAACTTCTTAAAATTGTGGAGCAGTTTGGCTCGTTTTCTGGCTATAAGGTGAACATCTTAAAGTCTGAGTTATGCTGGCTTAAACAAACTAAAGACTCTTGTCAAAATATTCCGTTTTCTATAGTTCAGAATGCATTCAGATACTTAGGTATCTGGATCTCTCCTAATCCTAATGCCTGGTATGACTTAAATATTGCACCCGTTCTAAATAAAGTTAAACAAGCTTTTAAAAACTGGCAGAATCTCCCTCTGTCTCTATCAGGACGAATAGCACTTTATAAAATGTCTCTGTAACCTAAAATCTTATATGTCCTCCAGAACACTCCACTTGTCTTGAAAATGAAAGATATACTATCTTTTAACTCCGCTCTTCGCTCTTTCATCTGGCAGAACAGGAAACCAAGGATCTCACTGTCTAAGTTAGTGCTTCCCGTAGAATTTGGGGGACTCTCTTTACCAGATATTAGGCTATACAATGCAGTGTTTCAGGCCAGAGTAGCTATGGATTGGCTAGCTAACTCTAATTATGTAACAAGTTTTGATCTGGAAAGTAACATAGCCTCTCCATGCTCCCTGATAGCCTTATTACACTGTAATAATAATATACTACCGCCACAGGTATTTCAAGGTATTTACCACTTTCAAACAACCCACAATTTCAACCTGGGATACAATCTGCTCTCTTCACCAAGTGGAAATCGCTCGGTCTTATAAATATTTCTCAGCTGTTAGACTTCGAAAGAAGGTGCATAAAAACATTTAACTCTCTTAAAGAGGAATATCACCTTTCTAACAAAAATTTTTATGCTCATCTCCAAGCGAGACACTATGCTCTTCAATTAACAAATGACTTTGGCTGGGATTGGTCTTTAGGTCTCCTTGAAAACTGGCTTACGTTAGTTAAAAGTGGTATAACTTCGATATCATACATCTATCAAAAACTTATCTCACTTAAAGGTCCAGATATAATAGAAAAGTTGCAGGCCAAGTGGGCAGCAGCTCTACCGGAAACTTCATTGCAGGCAAATGTTGTAACCTCATCATGTCAAGCAGTCTTGCGAGCTACTCTCTCTGCCTCATGGCGTGAGGCACATGTAAAATTGCTCCACATGACATATTTTACTCCAGAAAAAGGGACTAAATGCCGAAATCCCAGCTTTAACAAATGCCCAAAATGTTCATATATATCGGCTAGCCTTATTCATATGTTTTGGCATTGTCCAAAAATTAGAAACTTTTGGCTAAAGATACAGTACTGGTTAAGAAACATGGTGGGTGTCCCCTCCTTGATATTATCTCCTCCAAACATAATCTTTCCTCTCACAGATCTAGGCCTGCCTCAGGATAAACTCAAAACAGTCACCTTGGTAATACTTGCGGTTAGATATTTAATCTTGCAAAAATGGAAGCTGAAAGCAACCCCGAGTATTTCAGAGGTAAAAAATTGTTTAAAAAAGCAATGCATTATCGAACAAATTGATACCGATCTACATAGTGACATAGACGTGAAGAGTTTCTTCTCTAAGTGGTCGAATTTTATTAAAGCTTTATCCCCTAGCGAGATTGAATACTTAATATATCCATTCAAAGATACGGAACTGGTCCTTTTGGGATAATGGTGACCCTCCTCAGCCAAAAGCTATAGTCATGGAGGGGGAGGGGGGGAGGGAGAATAGAGAAATAATTTTTTTTTTTTTTTTTTGTGTTTATTTAAATTTATGAGTGTTCAATTGTTTTTTTTTTTTTTATTTAAAATTAGAAAAATCCCAACTAGATGTACAAATACTTCATATAAGGGAATTAGTAATTTGGTATGTGAAATGTGAAATTTTCAATTTAAAATTGTCTTGCTTTGCAATATATTATGTTTTACCTGGCCCTGCGAGGCATAAGAGATTGAATTTATTTGATTGTACACCTTTGTTGGCTATAAATAAATAATTAAAAAAAAAAAATTGCATGCTCTGTCTGAATCATAAAAGAAAAAAATTGGGTTCAGTGTCCCTTTAAATGGATAGTAAAGTCAAAATTAAGCTTTCACGATTCAGATAGAGCATGCAATCTTAAACAACTTTCCAATTTACTTCTGTTATCAAATTTGTTTTGTTCTTTTGGAATCTTTTATTGAAGAGTAAAACTAAGCAGTCTTATAAGAGCTCAGGAGTGTGCACGAGTCTATAGAACTCTATGGCAGCAGTGTTTTGCAACGTATTTGTATCTTTGTAATACAATGTTACAAACACTGCTGCCATAGAGTACTAAAGACATGTGCACACACCTGAGCTCTTATGAGCCTACCTAGTTTTACTCTCTTAGTCTAAATGTAGCCACCAATCAGAAAGCGCTACCCAGGTGCTGAACCAATAATGGGCCGGATCCTACGATTACATTCCTTCTTTTTCAAATAAAGATACCAAGATAACACAGACAAATTGAATATAGGAGTAAATGAGAAACTTTTATATTCTATCTGAATCCTGTAAATTTAATTTTGATTAGACTATCCCTTTAAACCCAGAAGTAAAATTTTAAGGAGGTTTCGGACATTTGGAATATGTCAAACTCTGTATTAAACGAAAGTGGAGCACATTTTTTTTCTAATTAGATTTTACATTTCTGCTATAATCAAACAGTGGGAGGTTGTCACTGAAGCACTACTATCATTTTACTTTATTTATGAGGCCATGGTAAGAAGGGAATAAATTCCTACTTCACATTGCATAATTTTCCCCATCTAGTCAAAATGAATCTTTCATGATTCAGATAGAGCATGCAATTTTAAGCATCTTTCCAATTCACTTTTATCATCAAAATTTGCTTTGGTCTTATGGTATTTCTAGTTGAAAGCTAAGCCTAGATAGGCTCATATGCCAATTTCTAAGCCCTTTAAAAGAGACATTGCACACTAAATTTGTCTTTGCATAAATGTTTTGTAGATGATCCATTTATATAGTCCGCCTGGGAGTGTTTTTGTAAAAAAAATTAAAGTTTTCCTTATTTTTAAATAACATTGTGCCGATTTTCAGACTTCTAACAAAAGCACCACAGTTTTAGATGTATACTGATGTATACAGACTCCAGCTTGTTCCTGTTTGTATAATAGGTCTTTTCATATACAAGGTAATGGGGAAGGGTGGAGGGTCTGCTCCCAGACCCTTTTAATGTGTGTCCCAGTCTAACCTAATCAACAGTGCTAAATTGGCAGCTTCTAAGTATGTTTTTAAAAGGTCTTATACTTATTTTTAGATCAGTATCTGTGCATATTCTTCTTTACAGTAGTGTCTATTGCATGAGGTTATATGAAAATGGTGTATACTTTCCCTTTAAGGCCACCTCTTATATCAATGTATTTGACAGTTTTTCACAGCTAGAGGACATTAGTTCATGTGTTTCATATAGATAAAATTGTGCTCATGCCCATGGAGTTACTTATGAGAGGGTACTATTTGGCTAAAATGCAAGTCTATCAAAAGAACTGAAATAAGGGAGCAGTCTGCAGAGGCTTAGATACAAGATAATCAAGGAGGTAAAACGTATATCAATATAACTGTGTTGGTTATGCAAAACTGGGGAATGGTTAATAAAAGGGATGATCTATCTTTTTAAACAATACAAATTCTGGAGTAGACTATTCATTTACAACAATGTTTATAGCAACGTTCTACATAGTTAAACACTACTGCCAGATGGATAAAGCCACGCGCACACTCCTTAGCTTATCTAGGATTACACATTAACAAAGGATACCGAGAGATCTAAGCAAAAACAGAATTTATGCTTACCTGATAAATTTCTTTCTCTTGCAATGTATCGAGTCCACGGATTCATCCAATACTTGTGGGATATTCTCCTTCCCAACAGGAAGTGGCAAAGAGAGCACCCACAGCAGAGCTGTCTATATAGCTCCTCCCCTAACTCCACCCCCCAGTCATTCAACCGAAGGCTAGGAAGAAAAAGGAGAAACTATAGGGTGCAGAGGTGATTGAAGTTTTATAATAAAAAATACTAAATGTCTTAAATAGACAGGGTGGGCCGTGGACTCGATACATCGCAAGAGAAAGAAATTTATCAGGTAAGCATAAATTCTGTTTTCTCTTGCAAGATGTATCGAGTCCACGGATTCATCCAATACCAAAGCTTTAGGACACGGATGAAGGGAGGGACAAGACAGGTACCTAAACGGAAGGCACTACTGCTTGTAGAACTTTTATCCCAAAAATAGCCTCCGAAGAAGCAAAAGTATCAAATTTAAAAAATTTGGAAAAAGTATGAAGCAAAGACCAAGTCGCCACCTTACAAATCTGTTCAACAGAAGCCTCATTTTTAAAAGCCCATGTGGAAGCCACCGCTCTAGTAGAGTGAGCTGTAATCCTTTCAGGAAGCTGCTGGCCAGCAGTCTCATAAGCCAAACGGATGATGCTTTTCAGCCAAAAAGAAAGAGGTTGCCATAGCCTTTTGACCTCTCCGCTGTCAAGAATAGACAACAAACAATGAAGATGTTTGACGGAAATCTTTAGTTGCTTGTAAGTAGAACTTCAAAGCACGAACCACATCTAGGTTGTACAAAAGTAAAATATATGAGCGCTAATGGTAGACACACAATAGGTCCCCCAGAATAAATTTGTATAAATGTAGAAAAAATATAAAAGCAAAATATAAAAATATATATTTGGGGCAAAAAACCTAATAGGCTAGTAAAAATGTATTAGGCGAATAAAAACTTATGTAGGAATGTAATCCTATTATAGCATATACAATCAACAATGTCCACATAAAATAGGCAGATTTGAAATCCAAATGAATGTCACGTATTCTCAGACACTGTTCAATTAATGTATACGACCTGTATTGGAAACAGCATACAAATCAGATCCAGAATATGTAGCCTTATCAGGGCTCTCTAACTCTTCCTCTGAATAATGCCATAGGAATGCTTTTCAGTGTAAACACAGACGCTGCTAGCGATCATCACATTCATAAACACTTTAGCCAGGCGCTGCTTTTCTATCTGTTGTCTCTTGTGCTTCAGGAAAGAAATAGCATAATCTGGAAAAAAGAACAAAAGCGTGTCCTCCGACTCAAGTGAAGATTTTATTGCAACAAATAAAGCGCTAAAAAATATGCACTTACAAGGTTTCAAACAAAGATACGCCTGTCAGTGTAACCCATCCGGTATAACAGCTGAGCCGTCCTTTAATTGTCCTCTTCATGATGTTCTTCAAAAAGGATGAGCTTTTCAATGAAAAATTCTGTTTTTTGTTTCCTTATGCTATTGTTGCTGCCTCGCTAGTGACACTGGTTCCTACCAGGAGTGGGTTATTCAAGTTACTTCGGTCATATGTTCCTGAGTCAATTGTCTGCTTCGTGGTTACATTTAAAATAATTATGTTCAAAGTAGCAACAATAGCATAAGGAAACAAAAAACTGAATTTTTCATTGAAAAGCTCATCCTTTATGAAGAACATCATGAAGAGGACAATTAAAGGACGGCTCAGCTGTTATACCGGATAGGTTACACTGACAGGCGTATCTTTGTTTGAAACCTTGTAAGTGCATATTTTTTAGCGCTTTGTTACAATAAAATCTTCACTTGAGTCGGAGGACACGCTTTTGTTCTTTTTTCCACATCTAGGTTGTGCAACAGACGCTCCTTCTTGGAAGAAGGATTAGGACACAGAGAAGGAACAACAATTTCCTGATAGATATTCCTATTAGAAACAACCGTAAGAAGAAATCCAGGTTTGGTACGCAAAACCACCTTATCCGCATGGAAAACAAGATAAGGTGAGTAACACTGTAAAGTAGATAACTCAGAAACTCGTTGAGCCGAAGAGATAGCTACTAAAAACAGAACCTTCCAAGATAAGAGCTTAATATCTATGGAATGCATAGGTTCAAACGGAACCCCTTGAAGAACTTTAAGAACCAAATTTAAACTCCATGGCGGAGCAACAGGTTTAAACACAGGCTTGAGTCTAACTAAAGCCTGACAAAATGCCTGAACGTCTGGAACATCTGCCAGACGCTTGTGTAAAAGGATAGACAAAGCAGATATATGTCCCTTTAAGGAACTAGCTGATAATCCCCTCTCCAATCCTTCTTGGAGAAAAGATAATAGCCTAGGTATCCTGATATTACTCCATGAGTAATCCTTGGAATCACACCAGTAAAGATATTTACGCCATATCTTATAGATTTTCCTGGTGACAGGCTTTCGAGCCTGAATCAAGGTATCAATGACCGATTCAGAGAAACCACGCTTTGCTAAAATCAAGCGTTCAATCTCCAAGCAGTCAGACGCAGAGAAAGAAGGTTTGGATGCTTGAATGGACCTTGAATCAGAAGAACCTGCCTTAGCGGCAGAGTCCATAGTGGGATGGATGACATGTCCACCAGGTCCACATACCAAGTCCTGCGTGGCCACGCAGGTGCTATCAAAATCACAGAAGCTCTCTCCTGCTTGATTCTGGCAATCAGACGAGGAAGGAGAGGGAATGGTGGAAACACATAGGCCAGGTTGAAGGACCAGGGCACTACTAGAGCATCTATCAGCACTGCCTGGGGATCTCTTGACCTGGACCCGTAACAAGAAAGCTTGGCGTTCTGACGAGACGCCATCAGATCCAATTCTGGTGTGCCCCATAGCCGAATTAGTTGGGCAAACACCTCCGGATGGAGCTCCCACTCCCCCGGATGAAAAGTCTGACGACTTAGGAAATCCGCTTCCCAGTTCTCAACCCCTGGGATATGGATCGCTGAAGGATGGCAAGAGTGAGTCTCTGCCCATCGGATTATTTTGGAAACTTCTGTCATCGCTAGAGAACTCCTTGTTCCCCCTTGATGATTGATATAAACAACAGTCGTGATGTTGTCCGACTGAAATCTGATGAATTTGGCCGCAGCCAGTTGAGGCCATGCCTGAAGCGCATTGAATATCGCTCTCAGTTCCAGAATATTTAATCGGGAGGAGAGTCTCCTCCTGAGACCATAACCCCTGAGCTTTCAGGGAGTTCCAGACTGCACCCCAGCCCATCAGGCTGGCATCTGTCGTAACTATGACCCACTCTGGTCTGCGGAAACACATTCTTTTGTCACCACATCACTTTACCCTTCCTTCTTGCTTAGAGCAGGCAAAGAGAATGACTGGGGGATGGAGTTAGGGGAGGAGCTATATAGACAGCTCTGCTGTGGGTGCTCTCTTTGCCACTTCCTGTTGGGAAGGAGAATATCCCACAAGTATTGGATGAATCCGTGGACTCAATACATCTTGCAAGAGAAATTGATAACTGAGCTAAATTGGAAAATTGTTTAAAATTTCTTTATAATCCATGTACTTTTTTTACTTCACTGTCCATTTAATATTTACTTGGGAATGCTTTTTAAAAAGTAACTATTACAAGGATTTTTATGTCATACTTTAAGTATATAAACTTATTTTCTGTTTAATGCATGTCATTTTAAACAACTTTCCAATTTACTTACTCAAGTTTGCTTCATTCTTTGGGTCGTCGTGCTGAAAGATGAAGTTCCTCTTCATGTTCAGCTTTCTAGCAGAAGCCTGAAGGTTTTGTGCCAATATTGACTGGTATTTGTAACTGTTCATAATTCCCTCTACCTTGAATAAGGCCCCAGTTCAAGCTGAAAAAAAACAGACCCAAAGCATGATGCTACCACCACCATGCTTCACTGTGGGTCTGGTGTTCTTTTGGTTATATGCAGTGTTGTTTTTGCGCCAAACATATCTTTTGGAGTATATTATTATAACTGTGTTGGTTATGCAAAACTGGGAGATGGGTAATAAAGGGATTATCCATCTTTTAAAACAATAAAAATTCTGGTGTAGACTGTCCCTTTAAATAAAGTGTTTTACAAACTTGCTTGTCTCATTACTAGATTGTTCAACATGTCTGACATTGAGGAAACTCATTGCTCAATTTGTTTAGAAGCCATTGTGGAACCCCCTCTTAGAATGTGTCCCACTTGTACGGATATGTCTATAAATTGCAAACAGCATATTTTGACTTATAAGAGTTTGGCATTGGATGATTCTCAGACAGAAGGAAATCGGGTTTTGCCATCTAGTTCTCCCCAAGTGTCACAATCAGTAACGCCCGCACAAGCGACGCCAAGTACTTCTAGTGCGTCCAATTCTTTCACCTTGCAAGATATGGCCTCAGTAATGAATACTACCCTCACAGAGGTTTTATCTAAACTGCCAGGGTTGCAAGGGAAGCGCAGTAGCTCTGGGTTAAGAACAAATGCTGAGCCTTCTGACGCTTTAGTATCCGTATCCGATATTCCCTCATAATGTTCTGAGGTAGGAATGAGGGGTTTGCTATCAGAGGGAGAGATTTCTGTTTCAGGAAGGATGTTCCCTCAGACAGATTCAGATATGACGGCATTTAAATTTAAGCTAGAACACCTCTGTTTATCGCTCAGGGAGGTTTTAGCGACTCTGGATGATTGTGACCCTATTGTAGTTCCAGAGAAATTGTGTAAAATGGACAAATATTTAGAGGTTCCTGTTTACACTGATGTTTTTCCGGTTCCTAAGAGGATTTCGGACATTGTTACTAAGGAGTGGGATAGACCAGGTATTCTGTTCGCTCCCCCTCCTGTTTTTAAGAAAATGTTTCCCATATTTTACACCATGCAGGACTCATGGCAGACGGTCCCTTAAGGTGGAGGGAGCTATTTTTACTCTGGCTAAGCGTACAACTTTAGCTATTGAAGACAGTTGTGCTTTCATAGATCCTATGGATAAAAAATTAGAGGGTCTCCTAAAGAAAATTTTTGGTCATCAAGGTTTTCTTCTTCAACCTATAGCGTCCATTGTTCCTGTAACCACTGCAGCTGCCTTTTGGTTTGAGGCTCTAGAGGAGGCTCTTTAGGTGGAGACCCCACTAGATGATATTCTGGACAGAATTAAGGCTCTTAAGCTAGCTAATTTTTTTATTACAAACGCCGCTTTTCATCTTGCTAAGTTAGCGGCAAAGAATTCAGGTTTTGCCATTTTAGCGCGTAGAGCGTTATGGCTTAAGTCCTGGTCGGCTGATGTGTCATAAAAATCTAAATTTCTGACCATCCCTTTCAAAGGTAAGACCCTATTCGGGCCTGCACTGAAAGAGATCATTTCAGGCATCACCGGGGGGAAGGGTCATGCCCTCCCTGAAGATAAGTCAAATAAGACAAGGACCAAACAAAATAATTTTCGTTCCTTTCGAAACTTCAAGGGTGGTCCCGCTTCCTCTTCCCCTGCTGCAAAGCAAGAGGGGAACTTTGCTCAATACAAGTCAACCTGGAGACCTAACCAGGCTTGGAACAAGGGTAAACAGGCCAAACAGCCTGCTGTTGCCACTAAGACAGCATGAAGGGGCAGCCCCCAATCCGGGACCGGATCTAGTAGGGAGCAGACTCTCTCTTTGCTCAGGCCTGGGAAAGAGACGTTCAGAACTCCTGGGCCGTAGAAAACAGAATTTATGCTTACCTGATAAATTACTTTCTCCAGCGGTGTGTCCGGTCTACGGCGTCATCCATTACTTGTGGGATATTCTCCTCCCCTACAGGGAATGGCAAGGAGAGCACACAGCAAGAGCTGTCCATATAGTCCCTCTCAGGCTCCGCCCCCCCAGTCATTCGACCGACGGTTAGGAGAAAAAAAGGAGAAACTATAGGGTGCCGTGGTGACTGTAGTGTATAGAGAAAGAAATTTTTCAAACCTGATTAAAAAACCAGGGTGGGCCGTGGACCGGACACACCGTTGGAGAAAGTAATTTATCAGGTAAGTATAAATTCTGTTTTCTCCAACATTGGTGTGTCCAGTCCACGGCGTCATCCATTACTTGTGGGAACCAATACCAAAGCTTTAGGACACGGATGAAGGGAGGGAGCAAATCAGGTTACCTAAACAGAAGGCACCACGGCTTGCAAAACCTTTCTCCCAAAAATAGCCTCCGAAGAAGCAAAAGTATCAAATTTGTAGAATTTGGCAAAATTGTGCAGAGAAGACCAAGTCGCTGCCTTACATATCTGATCAACAGAAGCCTCGTTCTTGAAGGCCCATGTGGAAGCCACAGCCCTAGTAGAGTGAGCTGTGATTCGTTCAGGAGGCTGCCGTCCGGCAGTCTCATAAGCCAATCGGATAATGCTTTTCAGCCAGAAAGAAAGAGAGGTAGCAGTAGCTTTTTGTCCTCTCCTCTTACCAGAATAAACGACAAACAAAGAAGAAGTTTGTCTGAAATCCTTTGTTGCTTCTAAATAGAACTTTTTTGTGTAACAAACGTTCCTTCTTCGAAACTGGATTCGGACACAAAGAAGGAACAACTATTTCCTGGTTAATATTCTTGTTGGAAAACATAATTTATGCTTACCTGATAAATTTATTTCTCTTGTAGTGTAGTCAGTCCACGGGTCATCAATTACTTATGGGATTATATCTCTCCCCAACAGGAAGTTGCAAGAGGATCACCCAAGCGGAGCTGCTATATAGCTCCTCCCCTCACATGTCATATCCAGTCATTCGACTGAAACAAGACGAGAAAGGAGAAACCATAGGGTGCAGTGGTGACTGGAGTTTAATTAAAATTTAGGTCTGCCTTAAAAGATAGGGCGGGCCGTGGACTGACTACACTACAAGAGAAATAAATTTATCAGGTAAGCATAAAACAGAATTTATGTTTACCTGATAAATTTCTTTCTCCAACGGTGTGTCCGGTCCACGGCGTCATCCTTACTTGTGGGATATTCTCTTCCCCAACAGGAAATGGCAAAGAGCCCAGCAAAGCTGGTCACATGATCCCTCCTAGGCTCCGCCTACCCCAGTCATTCGACCGACGTTAAGGAGGAATATTTGCATAGGAGAAACCATATGGTACCGTGGTGACTGTAGTTAAAGAAAATAAAATATCAGACCTGATTAAAAAAACCAGGGCGGGCCGTGGACCGGACACACCGTTGGAGAAAGAAATTTATCAGGTAAACATAAATTCTGTTTTCTCCAACATAGGTGTGTCCGGTCCACGGCGTCATCCTTACTTGTGGGAACCAATACCAAAGCTTTAGGACACGGATGAAGGGAGGGAGCAAATCAGGTCACCTAAATGGAAGGCACCACGGCTTGCAAAACCTTTCTCCCAAAAATAGCCTCAGAAGAAGCAAAAGTATCAAACTTGTAAAATTTGGTAAAAGTGTGCAGTGAAGACCAAGTCGCTGCCCTACATATCTGATCAACAGAAGCCTCGTTCTTGAAGGCCCATGTGGAAGCCACAGCCCTAGTGGAATGAGCTGTGATTCTTTCGGGAGGCTGCCGTCCGGCAGTCTCGTAAGCCAATCTGATGATGCTTTTAATCCAAAAAGAGAGAGAGGTAGAAGTTGCTTTTTGACCTCTCCTTTTACCTGAATAAACAACAAACAAGGAAGATGTTTGTCTAAAATCCTTTGTAGCATCTAAATAGAATTTTAGAGCGCGAACAACATCCAAATTGTGCAACAAACGTTCCTTCTTTGAAACTGGTTTTGGACACAGAGAAGGTACGATAATCTCCTGGTTAATGTTTTTGTTAGAAACAACTTTTGGAAGAAAACCAGGTTTAGTACGTAAAACCACCTTATCTGCATGGAACACCAGATAAGGAGGAGAACACTGCAGAGCAGATAATTCTGAGACTCTTCTAGCAGAAGAAATCTCAACTAAAAACAAAACTTTCCAAGATAATAACTTAATATCAACGGAATGTAAGGGTTCAAACGGAACCCCCTGAAGAACTGAAAGAACTAAATTGAGACTCCAAGGAGGAGTCAAAGGTTTGTAAACAGGCTTGATTCTAACCAGAGCCTGAACAAAGGCTTGAACATCTGGCACAGCTGCCAGCTTTTTGTGAAGTAATACCGACAAGGCAGAAATCTGTCCCTTCAGGGAACTTGCAGATAATCCTTTTTCCAATCCTTCTTGAAGGAAGGATAGAATCCTAGGAATCTTAACCTTGTCCCAAGGGAATCCTTTAGATTCACACCAACAGATATATTTTTTCCAAATTTTGTGGTAAATCTTTCTAGTCACAGGCTTTCTGGCCTGAACAAGAGTATCGATCACAGAATCTGAGAATCCTCGCTTCGATAAAATCAAGCGTTCAATCTCCAAGCAGTCAGCTGGAGTGAAACCAGATTCGGATGTTCGAACGGACCCTGAACAAGAAGGTCTCGTCTCAAAGGTAGCTTCCAAGGTGGAGCCGATGACATATTCACCAGATCTGCATACCAAGTCCTGCGTGGCCACGCAGGAGCTATCAAGATCACCGACGCCCTCTCCTGCTTGATCCTGGCTATCAGCCTGGGGATGAGAGGAAATGGCGGGAACACATAAGCTAGTTTGAAGGTCCAAGGTGCTACTAGTGCATCCACTAGAGCCGCCTTGGGATCCCTGGATCTGGCCCCGTAGCAAGGAACTTTGAAGTTCTGACGAGAGGCCATCAGATCCATGTCTGGAATGCCCCACAGGTGAGTGACTCGGGCAAAGATTTCCGGATGGAGTTCCCACTCCCCCGGATGCAATGTCTGACGACTCAGAAAATCCGCTTCCCAATTTTCCACTCCTGGGATGTGGATAGCAGACAGGTGGCAGGAGTGAGACTCCGCCCAAAGAATAATTTTGGTTACTTCTTCCATCGCTAGGGAACTCCTTGTTCCCCCCTGATGGTTGATGTACGCAACAGTCGTCATGTTGTCTGATTGAAACCGTATGAACCTGGTCCTCGCAAGCTGGGGCCAGGCCTGGAGCGCATTGAATATCGCTCTCAGTTCCAGAATATTTATCGGTAGAAGAGATTCTTCCCGAGACCAAAGACCCTGAGCTTTCAGGGATCCCCAGACCGCGCCCCAGCCTATCAGACTGGCGTCGGTCGTGACAATGACCCACTCTGGTCTGTGGAACATCATCCCTTGAGACAGATTGTCCAGGGACAGCCACCAACGGAGTGAGTCTCTGGTCCTCTGATTTACTTGTATCTTCGGAGACAAGTCTGTATAGTCCCCATTCCACTGACTGAGCATGCACAGTTGTAATGGTCTTAGATGAATGCGCGCAAAAGGAACTATGTCCATCGCCGCCACCATCAACCCGATCACTTCCATGCACTGAGCTATGGAAGGAAGAGGAACGGAATGAAGTATCCGACAAGAGTCCAGAAGCTTTGTTTTTCTGGCCTCTGTTAGAAAGATCCTCATTTCTAAGGAGTCTATAATTGTTCCCAAGAAGGGAACCCTTGTTGACGGGGATAGAGAACTCTTTTCCACGTTCACTTTCCAGCCGTGAGATCTGAGATAGGCCAGGACAATGTCCGTGTGAGCCTTTGCTTGAGGAAGGGACGACGCTTGAATCAGAATGTCGTCCAGGTAAGGTACTACTGCAATGCCCCTTGGTCTTAGCACCGCTAGAAGGGACCCTAGTACCTTTGTGAAAATCCTTGGAGCAGTGGCTAATCCGAAAGGAAGCGCCACGAACTGGTAATGTTTGTCCAGGAATGCAAACCTTAGGAACCGATGATGTTCCTTGTGGATAGGAATATGTAGATACGCATCCTTTAAATCCACCGTGGTCATAAATTGACCTTCCTGGATGGAAGGAAGGATAGTTCGAATGGTTTCCATCTTGAACGATGGGACCTTGAGAAATTTGTTTAAGATCTTGAGATCTAGGATTGGTCTGAACGTTCCCTCTTTTTTGGGAACTATGAACAGATTGGAGTAGAACCCTATCCCTTGTTCTCTTAATGGAACAGGATGAATCACTCCCATTTTTAACAGGTCTTCTACACAATGTAAGAACGCCTGTCTTTTTATGTGGTCTGAAGACAACTGCGACTTGTGGAACCTCCCCCTTGGGGGAAGTCCCTTGAATTCCAGAAGATAACCCTGGGAGACTATTTCTAGCGCCCAAGGATCCAGAACATCTCTTGCCCAAGCCTGAGCGAAGAGAGAGAGTCTGCCCCCCACCAGATCCGGTCCCGGATCGGGGGCCAATATTTCATGCTGTCTTGGTAGCAGTGGCAGGTTTCTTGGCCTGCTTTCCCTTGTTCCAGACTTGCATTGGTCTCCAAGCTGGCTTGGCCTGAGAAGTATTACCCTCTTGCTTAGAGGACGTAGCACCTTGGGCTGGTCCGTTTTTACGAAAGGGACGAAAATTAGGTCTATTTTTTGCCTTGAAGGGCCGATCCTGAGGAAGGGCGTGGCCCTTACCCCCAGTGATATCAGAGATAATCTCTTTCAAGTCAGGACCAAACAGCGTTTTCCCCTTGAAAGGAATGTTTAGTAGCTTGTTCTTGGAAGACGCATCAGCCGACCAAGATTTCAACCAAAGCGCTCTGCGCGCCACAATAGCAAACCCAGAGTTCTTAGCCGCTAACTTAGCCAATTGCAAAGAGGCGTCTAGAGTGAAAGAATTAGCCAATTTGAGAGCATTGATTCTGTCCATAATCTCCTCATAAGGAGGAGAGTCACTATCGAGCACCTTAAGCAGTTCATCAAACCAGAAATATGCGGCTGTAGTGACAGGGACAATGCATGAAATGGGTTGTAGAAGGTAACCCTGCTGAACAAACATCTTTTTAAGCAAACCTTCTAATTTTTTATCCATAGGATCTTTGAAAGCACAACTATCCTCTATGGGAATAGTGGTGCGTTTGTTTAAAGTAGAAACCGCTCCCTCGACCTTGGGGACTGACTGCCATAAGTCCTTTCTGGGGTCGACCATAGGAAACAATTTTTTAAATATGGGGGGAGGGACGAAAGGAATACCGGGCCTTTCCCATTCTTTATTAACAATGTCCGCCACCCGCTTGGGTATAGGAAAAGCTTCTGGGAGCCCCGGCACCTCTAGGAACTTGTCCATTTTACATAGTTTCTCTGGGATGACTAAATTTTCACAATCATCCAGAGTGGATAATACCTCCTTAAGCAAAATGCGGAGATGTTCCAATTTAAATTTAAATGTAATCACATCAGATTCAGCCTGCTGAGAAATGTTCCCTAAATCAGTAATTTCTCCCTCAGACAAAACCTCCCTGGCCCCCTCAAATTGGGTTAGGGGCCCTTCAGAGATATTAATATCAGCGTCGTCATGCTCTTCAGTAACTAAAACAGAGCATCCACGCTTACGCTGACAAGGGTTCATTTTGGCTAAAATGTTTTTGACAGAATTATCCATTACAGCCGTTAATTGTTGCATAGTAAGGAGTATTGGCGCGCTAGATGTACTAGGGGCCTCCTGAGTGGGCAAGACTCGTGTAGACGAAGGAGGGAATGATGCAGTACCATGCTTACTCCCCTCACTTGAGGAATCATCTTGGGCATCATTGTCATTATCACATAAATCACATTTATTTAAATGAATAGGAATTCTGGCTTCCCCACATTCAGAACACAGTCTATCTGGTAGTTCAGACATGTTAAACAGGCATAAACTTGATCAGAAAGTACAAAAAACGTTTTAAAATAAAACCGTTACTGTCACTTTAAATTTTAAACTGAACACACTTTATTACTGCAATTGCGAAAAAACATGAAGGAATTGTTCAAAATTCACCACAGCGTCTTAAAGCCTTGAAAATATTGCACACCAATTTTGGAAGCTTTAACCCTTAAAATAACGGAACCGGAGCCGTTTTAAGCTTTAAACCCCTTTACAGTCCCTGGTATCTGCTTTGCTGAGACCCAACCAAACCCAAAGGGGAATACGATACCAAATGACGCCTTCAGAAGTCTTTTATGAGTATCAGAGCTCCTCTCACATGCGACTGCATGCCATGCCTCTCAAAAACAAGTGCGCAACACCGGCGCGAAAATGAGACTCTGCCTATGCTTTGGGAAAGCCCCTAAAGAATAAGGTGTCTAAAACAGTGCCTGCCGATATTATTAAATCAAAATACCCAGAATAAATGATTCCTCAAGGCTAAATAAGTGTTAATATCAATCGATTTAGCCCAAAAAAAGTCTACAGTTTAAATAAGCCCTTGTGAAGCCCTTATTTACAATCGTAATAAACATGGCTTACCGGATCCCATAGGGAAAATGACAGCTTCCAGCATTACATCGTCTTGTTAGAATGTGTCATACCTCAAGCAGCAAGAGACTGCAAACTGTTCCCCCAACTGAAGTTAATTGCTCTCAACAGTCCTGTGTGGAACAGCCATGGATTTTAGTTACGGTTGCTAAAATCATTTTCCTCATACAAACAGAATTCTTCATCTCTTTTCTGTTTCTGAGTAAATAGTACGTACCAGCACTATTTGAAAATAACAAACTCTTGATTGAATAATGAAAAACTACAGTTAAACACTAAAAAACTCTAAGCCATCTCCGTGGAGATGTTGCCTGTACAACGGCAAAGAGAATGACTGGGGTAGGCGGAGCCTAGGAGGGATCATGTGACCAGCTTTGCTGGGCTCTTTGCCATTTCCTGTTGGGGAAGAGAATATCCCACAAGTAAGGATGACGCCGTGGACCGGACACACCTATGTTGGAGAAATTATGTTTTCTCTTGTTAAGTGTAGTCAGTCCACGGGTCATCCATTACTTATGGGATACCAATACCAAAGCTAAAGTACACGGATGATGGGAGGGACAAGGCAGGAACTTTAAACGGAAGGAACCACTGCCTGAAGCACCTTTCTCCCAAAAATAGCCTCCGAAGAAGCAAAAGTGTCAAATTTGTAAAATTTTGAAAAAGTGTGAAGTGAAGACCAAGTTGCAGCCTTGCAAATCTGTTCAACAGAGGCCTCATTTTTAAAGGCCCAGGTGGAAGCCACAGCTCTAGTGGAATGAGCTGTAATTCTTTCAGGAGGCTGCTGTCCAGCAGTCTCATAGGCTAAACGTATTATGCTACGAAGCCAAAAGGAGAGAGAGGTAGCCGAAGCCTTTTGACCTCTCCTCTGTCCCGAGTAAACGACAAACAGGGAAGAAGTTTGACGAAAATCTTTAGTTGCCTGTAAATAGAACTTCAGGGCACGGACTACGTCCAGATTATGCAAAAGTCGTTCCTTCTTTGAAGAAGGATTAGGACACAATGATGGAACAACAATCTCTTGATTGATATTCCTGTTAGAAACCACCTTAGGTAAAAACCCAGGTTTAGTACGCAGAACTACCTTGTCTGAATGGAAAATCACAGTGTAGGGCAGATAACTCAGAGACTCTTTGAGCCGAGGAAATAGCCATCAAAAACAGAACTTTCCAAGATAACAGCTTAATATCAATGGAATGGAGGGGTTCAAACGGAACACCTTGAAGAACTTTAAGAACTAAGTTTAAGCTCCACGGCGGAGCAACAGTCTTAAACACAGGCTTAATCCTAGCCAAAGCCTGACAAAAAGCCTGAACGTCTGGAACATCTGCCAGACGTTTGTGTAACAGAATAGACAGAGCAGAAATCTGTCCCTTTAATGAACTAGCAGATAAACCCTTTTCTAAACCCTCTTGTAGAAAGGACAAAATCCTAGGAATCCTAACTTTACTCCATGAGTAACTCTTGGATTCACACCAATATAAGTATTTACGCCATATTTTATGGTAAATTTTTCTGGTAACAGGTTTCCGAGCCTGTATTAAGGTATCAGTAACTGACTCCGAGAAGCCACGCTTTGATAGAATCAAGCGTTCAATCTCCATGCAGTCAGCCTCAGAGAAATTAGATCTGGATGGTTGAAAGGACCCTGAATTAGAAGGTCCTGTCTCAGAGGTAGAGACCATGGTGGACAGGACGACATGCCCACTAGATCTGCATACCAGGTCTTGCGTGGCCACGCAGGTGCTATCAGAATCACTGATACTCTCTCCTGTTTGATCTTGGCAATCAGCCGAGGAAGCAGCGGAAATGGTGGAAACACATAAGCCATGTTGAAACCCCAAGGGGCTGCTAGAGCATCTATCAGCGCCGCTCCCGGGTCCCTGGACCTGGATCCGTAGCAAGGAAGTTTGGCATTCTGTCGAGAAGCCATGAGATCCAGTTCCGGTTTGCCCCAACGATGAATTAGTTGAGCAAAGACCTCCGGATGAAGTTCCCACTCCCCCGGATGAAAAGTCTGACGACTTAGGAAGTCCGCCTCCCAGTTCTCCACGCCTGGGATATAGATCGCCGACAGGTGGCAAGAGTTGGACTCTGCCCAGCGAATTATCTTTGATACTTCCAACATCGCTAGGGAACTCCTGGTTCCCCCTTGATGGTTGATGTAAGCCACAGTCGTGATATTGTCCGACTGAAATCTGATGAACCTCAGTGTTGCCAACTGAGGCCAAGCTAGAAGAGCATTGAATATCGCTCTTAATTCCAGAATATTTATTGGGAGGAGTTTCTCCTCCTGAGTCCACGATCCCTGAGCCTTCAGGGAGTTCCAGACTGCGCCCCAACCTAGAAGGCTGGCATCTGTTGTTACAATCGTCCAATCTGGCCTGCGAAAGGTCATCCCTTTGGACAGATGGAGTCGAGAAAGCCACCAGAGAAGAGAATCCCTGGTCTCTTGATCCAGATTTATTAGAGGGGACAAATCTGAGTAATCCCCATTCCACTGACTGAGCATGCATAATTGCAGCGGTCTGAGATGCAGGCGCGCAAATGGTACTATGTCCATTGCTGCTACCATTAAGCCGATTACTTCCATGCACTGGGCTACTGACGGGTGTGGAATGGAATGAAGGGCACGGCAAGCATTTAGAAGTTTTGATAACCTTGCCTCCGTCAGGTAAATTTTCATCTCTACAGAATCTATAAGAGTCCCTAAGAAGGGAACCCTTGTGAGTGGTAATAGAGAACTCTTCTCCACGTTCACCTTCCACCCATGCGACCTCAGAAATGCCAGAACTCTCTCTGTATGAGACTTGGCAGTTTGAAAACTTGACGCTTGTATCAGAATGTCGTCTAGGTACGGAGCCACCGCTATGCCTCGCGGTCTTAGTACCGCCAGAAGTGAGCCCAGAACCTTTGTAAAGATTCTTGGGGCCGTAGCTAACCCGAAGGGAAGAGCTACAAACTGGTAATGCCTGTCTAGGAAGGCAAATCTTAGATACCGATAATGATCCTTGTGAATCGGTATGTGAAGGTAGGCATCCTTTAAGTCCACTGTGGTCATGTACTGACCCTCTTGGATCATGGGTAGGATGGTTCGAATAGTTTCCATTTTGAATGATGGAACTCTTAGGAATTTGTTTAGGATTTTTAAGTCCAAGATTGGTCTGAAGGTTCCCTCTTTCTTGGGAACCACAAACAGATTTGAATAAAATCCTTGCCCTTGTTCCGACCGCGGAATTGGGTGGATCACCCCCATTAATAAGAGGTCTTGTACACAGCGTAGAAACACCTCTTTCTTTATTTGGTTTGCTGATAACCTTGAAAGATGAAATCTCCCTTGTGGAGGAGAAGCTTTGAAGTCCAGAAGATATCCCTGAGATATGATCTCCAACGCCCAGGGATCCTGGACATCTCTTGCCCAAGCTTGAGCAAAGAGAGAAAGTCTGCCCCCCACTAGATCCGTTTCCGGACAGGGGGCCCTTACTTCATGCTGTCTTAGGGGCAGCAGCAGGTTTTCTGGCCTGCTTGCCCTTGTTCCAAGACTGGTTGCCTTTCCAACCCTGTCTGTAACGAGTATCAGTCCCTTCCTGTTTTGGGGCGGAGGAAGTTGATGCTGCTCCTGCCTTGAAATTACGAAAGGCACGAAAATTAGACTGCTTGGCCTTTGATTTGGCCCTGTCCTGAGGAAGGGAGTGACCCTTACCTCCAGTAATGTCAGCAATAATTTCTTTCAAGCCGGGCCCGAATAAGGTTTGCCCTTTGAAAGGAATATTAAGCAATTTAGATTTAGAAGTTACATCTGCTGACCAGGATTTAAGCCATAGCGCTCTGCGCGCCTGGATGGCGAATCCGGAGTTCTTAGCCGTTAGTTTGGTTAAATGCACCACGGCATCCGAAACAAATGCATTAGCTAACTTAAGGGCTTTAAGCTTGTTCATAATCTCATCCAATGGAGCTGTGCGAATAGCCTCTTCCAGAGACTCAAACCAGAATGCCGCCGCAGCAGTGACGGGCGCAATGCATGCAAGGGGCTGTAATATAAAACCTTGTTGAACAAACATTTTCTTAAGGTAACCTTCTAATTTTTTATCCATTGGATCTGAGAAAGCACAACTATTCTCCACCGGGATAATGGTACGCTTGGCTAAAGTAGAAACTGCTCCCTCCACCTTAGGGACCGTCTGCCATAAGTCTCGTGTGGTGGCGTCTATTGGGAACATTTTTCTAAATATCGGAGGAGGGGAAAAACAGAATTTATGCTTACCTGATAAATTACTTTCTCCAACGGTGTGTCTGGTCCACGGCGTCATCCTTACTTGTGGGATATTCTCTTCCCCAACAGGAAATGGCAAAGAGTCCCAGCAAAGCTGGTCACATGATCCCTCCTAGGCTCCGCCCACTCCAGTCATTCGACCGACGGACAGGAGGAAATATATATAGGAGAAACCATATGATACCGTGGTGACTGTAGTTAGAGAAAAAAATTCATCAGACCTGATTAAAAAACCAGGGCGGGCCGTGGACCGGACACACCGTTGGAGAAAGTAATTTATCAGGTAAGCATAAATTCTGTTTTCTCCAACATTGGTGTGTCCGGTCCACGGCGTCATCCTTACTTGTGGGAACCAATACCAAAGCTTTAGGACACGGATGAAGGGAGGGAGCAAATCAGGTCACCTAAATGGAAGGCACCACGGCTTGCAAAACCTTTCTCCCAAAAATAGCCTCCGAAGAAGCAAAAGTATCAAATTTGTAAAATTTGGCAAAAGTGTGCAGTGAAGACCAAGTCGCTGCCTTACATATCTGGTCAACAGAAGCCTCGTTCTTGAAGGCCCATGTGGAAGCCACAGCCCTAGTGGAGTGAGCTGTGATTCTTTCAGGAGGCTGCCGTCCGGCAGTCTCATAAGCCAATCGGATAATGCTTTTAAGCCAAAAGGAAAGAGAGGTAGAAGTCGCTTTTTGACCTCTCCTTTTACCAGAATAAACAACGAACAAGGAAGATGTTTGTCTGAAATCTTTAGTAGCCTCTAAATAGAATTTTAGAGCACGGACTACGTCCAAATTGTGTAACAAACGTTCCTTCTTTGAAACTGGATTCGGACACAAAGAAGGAACAACTATCTCCTGGTTAATATTTTTGTTGGAAACAACTTTCGGAAGAAAACCAGGCATAGTACGCAAAACCACTTTATCTGCATGGAACACCAGATAGGGCGGAGAACACTGCAGAGCAGATAACTCTGAAACTCTTCTAGCAGAAGAAATTGCAACTAAAAACAAAACTTTCCAAGATAGTAACTTAATATCTATGGAATGTAAAGGTTCAAACGGAACCCCTTGAAGAACTGAAAGAACTAGATTTAGACTCCAGGGAGGAGTCAAAGGTCTGTAAACAGGCTTGATCCTAACCAGAGCCTGAACAAATGCTTGAACATCTGGCACGGCTGCCAGTCTTTTGTGAAGTAAAACAGATAAAGCAGAGATCTGTCCCTTTAGAGAACTTGCAGATAATCCTTTCTCCAAACCTTCTTGTAGAAAGGATAGAATCTTAGGAATTTTTATCTTGTTCCATGGGAATCCTTTAGATTCACACCAACAGATATATTTTTTCCATATTTTATGGTAAATTTTTCTAGTTACAGGCTTTCTAGCCTGAATCAGAGTATCTATTACAGAATCTGAAAACCCACGCTTTGATAAAATCAAGCGTTCAATCTCCAAGCCGTCAGTTGGAGGGAAACCAGATTCGGATGTTCGAATGGACCCTGAACAAGAAGGTCCTGTCTCAAAGGTAGCTTCCATGGTGGAGCCGATGACATATTCACCAGGTCTGCATACCAAGTCCTGCGTGGCCACGCAGGAGCTATCAAGATCACCGAGGCCCTCTCCTGATTGATCCTGGCTACCAGCCTGGGAATGAGAGGAAACGGTGGGAATACATAAGCTAGGTTGAAGGTCCAAGGTGCTACTAGTGCATCTACTAGAGTCGCCTTGGGATCCCTGGATCTGGACCCGTAGCAAGGAACCTTGAAGTTCTGACGAGACACCATCAGATCCATGTCTGGAATGCCCCATAATTGAGTTATTTGGGCAAAGATTTCCGGATGGAGTTCCCACTCCCCCGGATGGAATGTCTGACGACTCAGAAAATCCGCTTCCCAATTTTCCACTCCTGGGATGTGGATCGCAGACAAGTGGCAGGAGTGATCCTCCGCCCATTGAATTATCTTGGTCACTTCTTTCATCGCCAGGGAACTCCTTGTTCCCCCCTGATGATTGATATATGCAACGGTCGTCATGTTGTCTGACTGAAACCTTATGAATTTGGCCTTTGCTAGTTGAGGCCAAGCTCTGAGAGCATTGAATATCGCTCTCAGTTCCAGAATGTTTATCGGGAGAAGAGACTCTTCCCGAGACCATAGACCCTGAGCTTTCAGGGATTTCCAGACCGCGCCCCAGCCCACTAGACTGGCGTCGGTCGTGACAATGACCCACTCTGGTCTGCGGAAGCTCATTCCCTGTGACAGATTGTCCAGGGTCAGCCACCAACGGAGTGAATCTCTGGTCTTTTGATCTACTTGAATCGTAGGAGACAAGTCTGTATAATCCCCATTCCACTGTCTGAGCATGCACAGTTGTAATGGTCTTAGATGAATTCGTGCAAAAGGAACTATGTCCATTGTTGCAACCATCAATCCTATTACTTCCATGCACTGCGCTATGGAAGGACGAGGAACAGAATCAAGTACTTGACAAGAGCTTAGAAGTTTTGATTTTCTGACCTATGTCAGAAAAATCCTCATTTCTAAGGAATCTATTATTGTTCCCAAGACGGGGACAGAGAACTTTTTTCTTTGTTCACCTTCCATCCGTGAGATCTGAGAAAGGCTAGGACGATGTCCGTATGAGCCCTTGCTTTTGACAGGGACGACGCTTGAAACAGGATGTCGTCCAAGTAAGGTACTACTGCAATGCCCCTTGGTCTTAGAACCGCTAGAAGGGACCCTAGTACCTTTGTGAATATCCTTGGAGCAGTGGCTAATCCGAATGGAAGTGCCACAAACTGGTAATGCTTGTCCAGAAAAACGAACCTTAGGAACTGATGATGTTCCTTGTGGATAGGAATATGTAGGTACGCATCCTTTAAATCCACGGTAGTCATAAATTGATTTTCCTGGATAGTAGGTAGGATCGTTCGAATAGTTTCCATTTTGAACGATGGTACCCTGAGAAATTTGTTTAGGATCTTTAGATCCAAAATTGGTCTGAATGTTCCCTCTTTTTTGGAAACTATGAACAGATTGGAATAAAATCCCATTCCTTGTTCTCTTATTGGAACTGGATGTATCACTCCCATCTTTAACAGGTCTTCTACACAATGTAAGAATGCCTGTCTCTTTATTTGGTTTGAAGATAATTGAGACGTGTGGAACCTTCCCCTTGGGGGTAGTTCCTTGAATTCCAGGAGATAACCTTGAGAAACTATTTCTAGCGCCCAAGGATCCTGAACATCTCTTGCCCAAGCCTGAGCAAAGAGAGAAAGTCTGCCCCCCACTAGATCCGGTCCCGGATCGGGGGCTATCCCTTCATGCTGTTTTGGTAGCAGTGGTAGGCTTCTTGGACTGCTTACCCTTGTTCCAGCCTTGCATTGGTTTCCAGGCTGGTTTGGGTTGTGAAGTATTACCCTCTTGCTTAGAGGATGCAGAATTAGAGGCTGGTCCGTTTCTGCGAAAGGGACGAAAATTAGGCTTATTTTTAGCCTTAAAAGACCTATCCTGTGGGAGGGCGTGGCCTTTTCCCCCAGTGATGTCTGAAATAATCTCTTTCAAATCAGGCCCAAATAATGTTTTACCTTTGAAAGGAATGTTAAGCAATTTTGTCTTGGAAGACACATCCGCTGACCAAGACTTTAGCCAAAGCGCTCTGCTCGCCACGATAGCAAACCCTGAATTTTTCGCCGCTAATCTAGCTAATTGCAAAGCGGCATCTAAAACAAAAGAGTTAGCCAATTTAAGTGCTTGAACTCTGTCCATAACCTCCTCATACGAAGATTCTTTACTGAGCGACTTTTCTAGTTCCTCGAACCAGAAACACGCTGCCGTAGTGACAGGAACAATGCATGAAATTGGTTGTAGAAGGTAACCTTGCTGTACAAAAATCTTTTTAAGCAAACCCTCTAATTTTTTATCCATAGGATCTTTGAAAGCACAACTATCTTCGATAGGAATAGTAGTGCGTTTGTTTAGAGTAGAAACCGCCCCCTCGACCTTGGGGACTGTCTGCCATAAGTCCTTTCTGGGGTCGACTATAGGAAATAATTTCTTAAATATAGGGGGGGAACAAAAGGTATGCCGGGCCTTTCCCACTCTTTATTTACTATGTCCGCCACCCGCTTGGGTATAGGAAAAGCGTTGGGGGGCACCGGAACCTCTAGGAACTTGTCCATCTTACATAATTTCTCTGGAATGACCAAATTGTCACAATCATCCAGAGTAGATAACACCTCCTTAAGCAGTGCGCAGAGATGTTCTAATTTAAATTTAAATGTCACAACATCAGGTTCAGCTTGATGAGAAATTTTTCCTGAATCTGAGATTTCTCCATCAGACAAAACCTCCCTCATGGCCCCTTCAGATTGGTGTGAGGGTATGTCAGAACAGTTATCATCAGCGTCCTCTTGCTCTTCAGTGTTTAAAACAGAGCAATCGCGCTTTCTCTGATAAGTAGGCATTTTGGATAAAAGATTTGCTATGGAGTTATCCATTACAGCCGTTAATTGTTGCATGGTAATAAGTATTGGCACACTAGATGTACTAGGGGCCTCCTGTGTGGGCATAACTGGTGTAGACACAGTAGGGGATGATGTAGTATCATGTTTACTCCCCTCATTTGAGGAATCTGTGGCAAACCTAGTCACTTCTGGACTATAACATAAAGGTTGTCTATAGGCTGTATATTGTGCTATGTAGATGTGACAGACCCTTCTGTCAGCACTGAAAGAGTTAACTGTGTTCAACTTTAGCCTCAGCTATTGTGCACTGTCATTAATGTTATTGATACACAGTCCATTGTTTAATCAACCTCAGAGAGCAGACCCTAGATGATAAGGAAAGCCAAGTGTGTGTCTGTGTTTAAATTGTTATCAGCTTGAGCAAGGTATTCTATTGTATCATGTAAAAGGGCGTGTTCCCTCCATTCAATGTACAACATTCTTTCAACCCCCCTTCTGGGGGGGGTCAGACCTGCATAAATACTGGGCATATGAGCCTTAATAAAATTCATTCTGTTTAAACCTGAAAACTGGCTGGGTTGTGAATTGCTGATTCCCTATGCAGGACATTGTTCCCTGGTGTTAACCCTTGGTATCCGGTTGGTACCGTTACAATTGGTGGCAAGCGACGGAATGAACCTTATCGCCCAGAAGAGCAACTACACAAGCCAGTAACCTCAGGAAGAGGGGGATTACTACAATACTGACTAAGATGGAAGGAGTACCAGGGACCGAAGTGAATGGAGATGGATTATTCTAAGCTAAAGAGACAAACGTAAAAGGAACTGCTAGAAGCCAGGGGAAAGATAGGCAGCAGCAAACCCAAGGCTATATTAATTGCTGAGCTGATGGAGGGAGACAGAGCTCGCAGCGCTACGCCTCCAGCAGCCATGGAGGAGACCCTATACCAGAGGGAAATGAGGACCAGGCTGGAATTTTTACCCCAACCTGTACCACGGGATATGCTATCCGTGGTAATGGCAGATGTGCAGGAGTACGTGATGGCACACAGTCCGCGGAATGCATCCTCCCGAGCAGAATCCATTTTGGACGCACTCAGCAACCCAGTAAGACCCAAAATCCCATACCATGCATTTAAAATGTTTTGTGAGGAGAAGGATGAGATTGATGGGTATTTACAGGATTTTGAGAGACTGTGCGAGTTACATGATTTGGAGCAGTCCGTATGGGTGCCGGTGCTAGCAGGCAAGCTAGCCGGTAGGGCAGCGGAAGCGTATCGCGCTGTACCCAGGGAGGACAGCAAGGATTACGCTAAAGTGAAGAGAGCGATCTTGGAAAGATATGCCATTACCTCAGAGGCATACCGGCGCAAGTTTAGAGGCCTGCGCAAGCCAGAAAGAGATTCCCATGCAGAGTGGGCCCACAAGCTGGATCAAGCATCTCAGGGGTGGATACAGGCCAGCCAAGCTACCACCATGGAAGAATTGCGACAACTGATGCTGTTGGAGCAATTCTTTAACGGCTTGTCCCCAGAAGCCCAAGAATGGGTGAGAGATCGAAAACCCCTCACCTTAACCGAAGCAGCCAGATTAGCAGACCAGCATTTTGATGCCAGGAGGCACCATGGACTACAGCCTAACAACGGACGGGCTAATATACAATGCCACACCTGCAAGCAGTGGGGACATATGGCACGTGAGTGCACCCAAAATCGGAGCAGACAAGCTTGGAACCAGGTCAGACAGAACCTGGCCCCAAGGGCGGCTGCTCACCATTACCAAACGGAGCCAGCCGCTCATGAGGTGTTGAGCACCCAAGCCGAGGAACCCCTGGGAATTCTGCATGAGGTGATGTCGGTCCAGGGACTTCGGGATTCGGGAGCTACTTTAACCCTGATAGCTCCCCATTTGGTGCCGGATACAGCACCCACTGGCGGATCCGTGGCAGTACGAGGGGCAGGGGGAGCAGTATACCGATTGCCCACTGCTAGAGTGGAGTACGGACCCCCAGTCACCCCAGCAGCTGCCAGTTACCAACCCCCGGCGCACCGCTATACCACACGGCCTCCGGCCACGAACTACCCTCAGAGAGCCCGGTTCAATTCGCGGGGCTACTCACAACCTATTCGGTGCTTTGGATGTAAGCAACTAGGGCACAAAAGACCAGAGTGTCCCCTAAACGCAGCGAATCAAGCACAGTCCTGGAGAAGACCCGCTGGCGGAATCCCACATAATCCTCAGCCTGTGGCCCGCTACGTAGAGGCGCCAGAATGCTGGGGCAGCCTACATGAAGCAGACCCCGTGCAAGCTGCCCACCGGAATAACCGGCAACGGGTTAAAGTGAATGGGAAGGAGGTCAGTTGTCTACGGGATACTGGTGCTACCATGACCTTGCTTCAAGAGAACTTGGTGCCTGAGAAACAGCACACTGGAGACACTGTGGCTGTGAGGGTAGCAGGGGGCACTGTGTTCCGCCTACCTGTTGCCAGGGTACATTTGGATTGGGGAGTGGGCGCTAGACTTGTGAATGTGGGGGTCAAGAAGGACTTACCTGCTGATGTTCTCCTTGGAAATGACTTGGCCCCCCTTGTTTCTGCCTATGCTCCCAGGGATCCCGCTGATGTTAACCCTGTGACTACCCAAGCCCAGTCCCTCCGGGAAGAGACGCTTCCATGTTTGGGGTGGGGGCAGTACTGAGCCAAGTTGGAGCAGATGGCGGAGAACACCCCGTAGCTTACTTGAGCCGAAAGTTGTTGCCCCGGACATCCCCAAGCCGATCCGTTGGGATCAGACTGTGTATGCCGGCTTGGTTCTGGGGGAGCATTGTGGCAAACCTAGCCACTTCTGGACTATAACATAAGAAAGGTTGTCTATAGGCTGTATATTGTGCTATGTAGATGTGACAGACCCTTCTGTCAGCACTGAAAGAGTTAACTGTGTTCAGCTTTAGCCTCAGCTATTGTGCACTGTCATTAATGTTATTGATACACAGTCCATTGTTTAATCAACCTCAGAGAGCAGACCCTAGATGATAAGGAAAGCCAAGTGTGTGTCTGTGTTTAAATTGTTATCAGCTTGAGCAAGGTATTCTATTGTATCATGTAAAAGGGCGTGTTCCCTCCATTCAATGTACAACATTCTTTCAACCCCCCTTCTGGGGGGGGTCAGACCTGCATAAATACTGGGCATATGAGCCTTAATAAAATTCATTCTGTTTAAACCTGAAAACTGGCTGGGTTGTGAATTGCTGATTCCCTATGCAGGACATTGTTCCCTGGTGTTAACCCTTGGTATCCGGTTGGTACCGTTACAGAATCATCTTGGGCAATATCATTATCTGTGGCATTACTGTCCTTACTTTGTTTGGACACTATGGCACAATTATCACATCAATTTAAATGGGGAGACACCTTGGCTTTCATACATATAGAACATAGCTTATCTGATGGTACAGACATGTTAAACAGGCTTAAACTTGTCAACAAAGCACAAAAAACGTTTTAAAATAAAACCGTTACTGTCACTTTAAATTTCAAACTGAAAACACTTTATTACTGAATATGTGAAAAAGTATGAAGGAATTGTTCAAAAATCACCAAAATTTCACCACAGTGTCTTAAAGCATTAAAAGTATTGCACACCAAATTTCAGAGCTTTAACCCTTAAATTAACGGAACCGGAGCCGTTTTCAAATTTAACCCCTATACAGTCCCAGCTATATGCTTTGCTGAGACCCAACCAAGCCCAGAGGGGAATACGATACCAAATGACGCCTTCTAGAAGCTTTTTTAGTGATTCTTAGATCCTCACACATGCATCTGCATGCCTTGCTCTCCAAAAACAACTGCGCAGTAATGGCGCGAAAATGAGGCTCAGTCTATAACTAGAAAGGCCCCCAGACTAAAAAAGGTGTCCAACACAGTGCCTGCCGTTTTTTAAACGTTC